>NC_092374.1:101702004-102002004 GCF_030028105.1 Mobula birostris
GGACAAATGTTCCTCGTATGTTAACCCTCTCATTCCCGGAATCATTCTAGTGAATCTTCTCTGTACCCTCTCCAACGTCAGCACATCCTTTCTTAAATACTTGGCCACATTTGGTCCATATCTTCTGAACCGTTTCAATCCTTGCAGCTGCCCCAGTGTTGACGAATTTCATGACACATGCCGGTGATAATAAACCTGATTCTGATTCTTGCTATTGTTAATGTACCTGTAAGAAGTGTAAGAAGGGAGTGACTTTTGGCTGGAAAGACTCAGTGTCAGAAGAGAGTTGTTCCTGATGGTGGGACACTCCAGGATCAGGAATCACAGCATGAAGATAACAATATAAGAACTGGGAGCCACTCAGTCCATCCGGCCTGCTCTGCCATTCAATAATGTCATGACTGATCTGGCCACGGACACAACTCAACCTGCCTCTCTTTGCTCCATAACCCTGAATTCCCCTGCTATGCAAAAATCTATCTAACTGTGTCATAAATATATTTAACAAGGTTGCCTCTACTGCTGCACTTGGCAGAGAATTCCACAGATTCACTACTGCAATACTTCACTCCCAATCAAGCACAACCTGTCAGGTCTGCACAGGCAGGCACCTCCCAGTCTCCACCCAACTAACAGGAGTCTCCTGCCATGCATTTCCAACTCATCACCTGCAGCCTATTTAAACCCAGCTGTCATCCACAGCACATGTTCATTTATCAAACTAGCTGGCCTCAGCTGGTCACTCCTAGCCTTCAGTTACCCTGTTGCCTGTTATGGTTAGTATCTGTTCTCTTACAGTTTATTACTAAAGAATTGTTTACTGCTAAATTGTCTCCATTGCTCTGCTTTTGGTCAAGCCCTCTCTGTGTTTGCTGACATAGCACCTTCTATGCACGCTTTGAAAAGAATAAAACTACACCTGTGTGAATCCCTGCAGCACCTGATGACCCTGTGACCTCCGACTCAGAGGCTGATGTCAGAGCATCACAACAGGTCCTGATGGGATACCTGGCAGGGCTCTGAAAACCTGTGCCAACCAACTGGCAGGAGTGTTCAAGGGCACCTTCAATCTCTCCCTCTGCAAAAGGGTGACAGTCATATCAGTGCCCAAGAAGAGCAGTGTGAGCTGCCTCAGTGACCATCACCCGGGTGCACTCACTCCTACTGTGATGAAGTGCTCTGAGAGGTTGCTCATGGCCAGAGTCAACTCCTGCCTCGGCAAGAACCTGGACCCACTGCAATTTGTCTATCACCCCAACAGGTCTACAGCGGACGTGATCTCACTGACTCTCCGCTCAGCCTGGATCACCTGGACAATAGTAATACTTGTGTCAGGCTACTGTTTATTGACTGCAGCTCAGTGTTCAACACCATCAAACCCTCAGTTCAAATCAACAAGCTCCTAAACCTGGGCCTCTGTACCTCCCTCTGCAACTGGATCTCGACTTCCTCTCCGGGGGAGCATAGTCAGAGCGGATTGGAAATAACATCACCCCCTTGCTGTCAATCAACACTGGTGCACCTCGATACTCTGTACATCGTCCACTGCTCTACTCCCTCTACACCATCACTGGGTGGCTAGGCACAGCTCAAATGCCATCTATAAATTTGCCAATGACATACTATTGCTTGCAGAATTTCAGATGGTGACAAGGAGGCATACAGCAGGGAGATAGATCAGCTGGTTGAGTGGTGTCACAACAACAACCTTGCACTCAATGTCAGTAAAACCAAGGAATTAATTGTGGACTCAGGAAGGGGAAATGGAGGGAACACACACCAGTCCTCAGTGAAAGATCAGAAGTGGAAAGGGTGAGCAGTTTCAGGTTCCTGGGTTTCAACATCTCTAAAGATCTGTCCTGGACCCAGCATACTGATGCAGCTATAAAGAAGGCACAACAGTGGCTATATTTCATTAGTAGTTTGAGGAGATTTGTATGTCACCAGAATTTCTACTGATGTACGGTGGAGAGCATTCTGACTGGTTGTATTACTATCTGTTATGGAGGGGCTACTGCACACAATCAGAAAGAGCTGCAGTAAGTTGTAAACTCAGCCAGCCCCATCATGGGCACCAGCCTCCCCAGCATCAAGGTCACCTTCAAAAGGCAATGCCTCAAAAAGGCAGCATCAATCATTAAGGACCCTCACCTCGAGGACATGCCCTCTTCTCATTGTTAATGTCAAGGAGAAGGTACAGGAGCCTAAAGGCACACACACACACACACACACAGTGTTTCAGGAACAGCTTCTTCCCCTGCACTATCAGATTTCGGAATGGACATTGAACTCGTGAACACTACCTCACTAATTTCTTGCTCTCTTTTTGCACTACTTATTTAATTTTTTAATGTATATATTTCTTATTATAATTTATAGTTTTTTTATTCTGTACTGCTGCTGTAAAACAACATATTTCACAACACATGCCAGTGATACCAAACCTGATTCTGATTCCTATTCTCTGAAAAATCAATTTCTGTACCAGATCTATTCCACCAAACCCTGAGGATACGTCCCCTAGTTCTAGTTGCAATTACGGGTAAAGACACCTTTCCTTCCTCTATCTTATCTGTCTTTTTCATAATGTTGTACGTTTCTATAGGGTCTCCTCTCACTCTTCTGAATTCCACTGTGTATAGTTCCAGGTGATTCAATCTCTCCTCATAGGTTAACCCCTCATCCTCAGAATCAACCTGGTAACTTCCTCTGCACCATCTCCAAAGCCAGTTATATATTTCCTCAAGCAAGGAGACTAAAACTGCACACAGTGTTCAAGGTACAGCCTCACCAATACCCTGTATAGTTGCAGCAAAACCTCCTTGCTCTTACATTACAAAAAGTACTGGAATCGGGCCAATACATCACGGGTAAAACCCTCCTGACCATTGAGCACATCTACATGAAATGTTGTCATAGAAAAGCAGCATCCATCATCAAAGATCCTCACCACGCAGGCCGTGCCCTTTTCTCGTTGCTGCCATTGGGTAGAAGGTATAAGATCCTCAGGACTTGCACCCCTAGGTTTAAGAACGCCTCAACCATCAGGCTCTTGAACAGAAGAGGATAATTAAACTCATCCATTAAGATATTCCCACAATGATCTCACATTAAGGACACTTGACCTTGTTATTTCATGCTCTCATTATTTATTGCTATTTATTTATATTTGCATTTCAACAGTTTATTGTCTTCTATGCTCTTGCTCTTTCATTGATCCTGCTTAGTTATTGATCTATACATTTGCTGAGTATGCCCACAGGAAAAAGAATCTCAGAGTTATATGTGGTGACATGTATGTATTCTGATAATAAATTCAACTTTGAATGTTCAGTCCCTCTAACAATGAAGGCCAACATTCCATTTGCTTTCATGATGGCCTGCTGCACCTGCAAGCCAATCTTTTGTGATTCATGCACAAGCACTCCCAGGTCCCTCTGCACAACATGCTGCAATCTTTCACTATACAGGGAGATGGAGGGGACAAGAGAAATATCTCCCCTTGGGGTGGTGAACTGTGTATTCTGAAGGAAGAGGCCAAATCTTCAACCATCTTCAGGAAAGCGATGCAGATGTTTCTTCAAAGGAACCAAGGGAGATGTGGAGACAGTGGGAACTGTGTACTGGCGGGTGGTCAGTCATGCTAACATTGATTGGGTGAGCAGGACTGATCGGATGAATGGCCTTCAGCCTATCACTGTGCATACCTTCCTCCTGGTTGTGTATTTCACACAGTGATAAGGCCAGGGTCACAGAGATAACTCCATATGACATAGGAGCAGAATTAGGCCACTCAGCCCATCAAGTCTGCTCCACCATTTCATCCTGGCGCATGTATTGTCCCTGTCAATTCCATTCTCCTGCCTTCTCCCTGTAAGCTTTGACAACCTGATTAATCAAGAACCTATCAAAATCCACTTTAAATATACCCAATGACTTGGCCTGCAAGCTATCCATGACAATGAATTCCACAGATACCCACTCTGACTAAAGAAATTCCTCCTCATCTCCATTCTAAACGGATGTCCCTCTATTCTGAGGCTGTGCCCTCTGGTCCTAGACTCTCCCACTATAGGAAACATTCTCTCCATACCCACTCGATATAGGCCTTTCAATATTCGATAGGTTTCAATGAGAACCCCCCACCCCGGTTCTTCTAAGCTTCTAAACTCCAGCAAGTACAGGCCCAGAGCCATAAAACGCTCGTCGTACATTAATCCTTTCATTCCCAGACTCATTCTCCTGAACCTCTTCTGGACCCTCTCCAATGCCAGCATATCCTTTCTTAGATATAGGGCACAAAACTGCTCACATAGAAACATAGAAAATAGGTGCAGGAGTAGGCCATTCGGCCCTTCGAGCCTGCACCACCATTTATTATGATCATGGCTGATCATCCAACTCAGAACCCTGCACCAGCCTTCCCTCCATACCCCCTGATCCCCGTAGCCACAAGGGCCATATCTAACTCCCTCTTAAATATAGCCAATGAACTGGACTCAACTGTTTCCTGTGGCAGAGAATTCCACAAATTCACCACTCTCTGTGTGAAGAAGTTTTTCCTAATCTCAGTCCTAAAAGGCTTCCCCCTTATCCTCAAACTGTGACCCCTCGTTCTGGACTTCCCCAACATCGAAAACAATCTTCCTGCATCTAGCCTGTCCAATCCCTTTAGGATTTTATACATTTCAATCAGATCCCCCCTCAATCTCCTAAATTCCAACGAGTACAAGCCCAGTTCATCCGGTCTTTCTTCATATGAAAGTCTTGCCATCCCAGGAATCAATCTGGTGAACCTTCTTTGTACTCCCTCTATGGCAAGGATGTCTTTCCTCAGATTAGGGGACCAAAACTGCACACAGTACTCCAGGTGTGGTCTCACCAAGGCCTTGTACAACTGCAGTAGTACCTCCCTGCTCCTGTACTCGAATCCTCTCGCTATAAATGCCAGCATACCATTCGCCTTTTTCACCGCCTGCTGTACCTGCATGCCCACTTTCAATGACTGGTGTATAATGACACCCAGGTCTCGTTGCACCTCCCCTTTTCCTAATCGGCCACCATTCAGATAATAATCTGTTTTCCTATTTTTTGCCACCAAAGTGGATAACTTCACATTTATCCACATTAAATTGCATCACTCACCCAACCTATCCAAATCACCCTGCATCCTCTTAGCATCCTCCTCACAGCTAACACTGCCGCCCAGCTTCGTGTCATCCGCAAACTTGGAGATGCTGCAGTTAATTCCCTCATCCAAGTCATTAATATATATTGTAAACAACTGGGGTCCCAGCACTGAGCCTTGCGGTACCCCACTAGTCACCGCCTGCCATTCTGAAAACGTCCCGTTTATTCCCACTCTTTGCTTCCTGTCTGCTAACCAATTCTCTATCCACATCAATACCTTACCCCCAATACCGTGTGCTTTAAGTTTGCACACAATACTCCAAGTATGGTCTGACCAACACCTTATAAAGACTCAGCATCACAACCTTGCTTTTATGTTCTAGTCTTGAAATTAATGCTAACAGTTCTCATCACCAACTCAACCTGCAAGTTAACCTTTAGGTAATCATGCATGAGGACTCCCAAGTCCCTTTGCACAGAGTTACAATGGTACTCAGCAGAGACACCTTCAAGCTCATCTGTGGAAACAACTTAATTTCTACCTTTGAGGTTTCTCCTTTTCCTTTTCAGTGTGGACGGGGTTCTGTTGAAGACCCTGACATGGAGCTACACTCAAACTTCAGTTCTTTGCGGTAGTGGGACCTGGGCACTCACAGCTGGCCACTTTTCAAAATCCCAAGGACGCAGTCTAGAAGACGAGTGTCCTTTCTTGGCTCTGAGGTTTCGTGACCCTGTGGACAGGTTGTATGCCAGTGCTGCCAACTGAAGCGTTGCGGGAGAACAAGGAATATCGGCAACAGCAGATCAGCTGTCAGAGGTCTCAGTATCCAGCAAATCACGTTCTCTCTCTCTCTCTCTCTCTCGTTGGTGGAGGAGAGTTTGCTGCCGATAGAAAGTGATGCGATAGCCTTTTAACACCATAAATCATTGAGTCGTTTTGCTATGTCTCCCCTCTCGCTGTGAAAGGGGACACCCCTTTTTCCCTTTATTAGGGAGAGAGAGAGAGAGAGCCTGTGGCATGTCAAATTGTTGGGTGAACAGTTGGTTTTTGTTGTACTGCAGATCATGGTCTTTATAGGGGGCTTTGCTATTGCTGGCTTGGTGGGTGGAGGGTGCTGATGCTTTTTGTGGAATGGGTGGGAGAGGGTTGATGCCTTGCTGCTGCTTGTGGGGGGAGAATACAGGTGATTTGGAGTTTTAACATTTTAACTGTCACTCATTCTTTGGGACACTCTTCTGTTTTTGTTAACGTCTGCAAAGAACAAGAATTTCAGGATGTATACTGCATACATTTCTCTGATATTAAATGGAACTACTGAACCTCTGATTTTTGAATTTTCTCCACATTTACAAAAAATGTATTCCTTCTACCAAAGTGCATGACCATAGACTTCCCTAAACTATATTCCATCTGCCATTTTTGCCCATTCTCCTAATCTAACATCTTCTTCAGACTCCCTGCTTCCTCAACACTGCCTGCCCCTTCACTTTCCTTCATATCATCCGTAAGCTTGGCCACAAAGCCATCAATTCTGTCACCCAAATCATTATCATGTAACGTAAAAAAATTGGTCCCAACACCGACCCCTGTGGAACACCACAGGTCACCGGCAGCAAATCAGAAAAGGTCTCCTTTATTCCCACTCTGCCTCCTGAAAATCAGCCCATGCTCTATCCATGCTAATACCTATCCTGTAATACCATGGACTCTTATGGACACCACATCCACTGATTCCCCTTAATCTTTCCTGTTTTGTCAGGCAAGGTTTTGCCTTAAGGAAACCATGCTGACTTCAGCCTATTTGATCATTTGCCTCCATGTATCCCAAAATCTCATGGACTCCAACATCTTCCCAAATTATAAAGCCTATAACATCTGGACCATGCAGAAGTCACTAACCCTTGGAGTCAGGACAACAGCCTCAACATTAGTAGAAGGAAGAAGCTGGTCACTGAGCTCAGGAAATGGGACAAACCACAGGTTACAACTTTGCCAACAGTGCTGAGGTGAAGGTGGTCAAAATCTTCAAGTTGCCAGGTGTAACTATCACCAACAATTTGTCCTGGTTCAGCCATGGCCAACAAAGCTCCTCGGGAGTCTCAGGAAATTCAGCTTGATGAAGAGTCGTGGACCAAAATGTCAGTCTGCTAAGTTCCTCCATTATTTGGGGTGTATTACTAAAGAAATGCAGCATTTGCCCTTGTCCCCGTTGTACAGTGCATTTTTACAGATGCACCGCAGACAACATCCTAACCGGATGCATCATGGCTTGTGATGGCAATTGCTCTACTTGTGACCATGAGAAACTGCAGAAAGTTGTGGACACAGCTCAGCACATCACAGAAACCAGCTTTCCCTCCATGCACTCTGTCTACACCTGCTGCTGTCTCAGTAAAGCAGTCGGTGAAATCAAAGACCCTATTTCCTTGGACATTCTCTCTTTTCCCCTCTCCCATCAAAACTTGAAGCCCTGTACCTCCAGGTTGAAACACAGCTTCTACAGTATTCCACTGGGATCAGACAGGAAAGGCAAACTCTTGATCTCTCATTTGACATGACCATGACTCTTGTCCACTTTCTCTGTCCCTCCATTCTGCGTTTGGCCATTCCTATCTACTACCACAGGGTACTTATGTATGGAGCAATCTGCCTGGATGGCTTGCAAAAAAATGTACATATGCCATAATAAATCCATTCCAATACCAAGCGCAGGTAGAGCACAGTTTTATTTGGTTGAACACACAAGATGCTGGAGGAACAATAGGTCGGGCAGCATCTACGGAGGGGAATGATCGGTCAATGATCCAGGGACAAGAAAGCTCATCAGATCCTCTACTTGCTCATGAGGCTAAAGAGATTTGGCAAGGTCCCCACTGATTTTTACAGATACGTTATTCAAACGTTAAGGGTCTCGTCCAGAAACTTAGTCTACTTATTCCCCTCTATAGATGCTGTCTGACCTGCTGAGGTTCTCAAGCACTTTCTTTGTGTTACTCTGGATTCCCAGCATCTGCAGAATCTCCTGTGTTTTTTATTTTGTTTAAACACCTTTCAGTTCTCAGCCCATAGAGCAGCAGGTCACAGCCCTCCCAGAGGCTGGGGGGGAGGTGACCCCCACACTATAGAACTGTGGGCAATTTCTCTCCTTTTCCTATCCCTTCAGGGAGCAAGTTCCAGGCCCCAAACATTCTCTGGACGAATACATTTCTCATCTACAGTCCTTCCCCAAAGTACATTAAACCCACATCCCCATATCCACTGAGGGAGGGGGAGGGGGATTATAGAAGCAGAATTAGGCCACGATCTGACAGTCTCCATTGAATCGCGCCCCCCCCCCCCGATCTCCTCACTGGGTGACCTCAGCCACTCTCATTCTTCAGCCCTGATCCCACCTGTACACAGTATGGCGACCTGCACCAGTCAGGCCTGCGGCTGAGCTCAGAGGAATGGTGGGGGGATTTCACTGAAACCTCCTGTATATTGAAAAGCCTAGACAGAGTGGAGTGGAAAGACTGTTTACAATAGTGGGGTAGTCTGAGACCACAGTGTACAGTCTCAGATTAGAAGGAAACCCCTTCAGAACAGAGATGAGGAGAACTGTTTAGGCAGAGGGTAGTGAATCTATGCAATTCATTGCTACAGACAGCTGTGGAGGCCAAGTTATTGAGTGTATGTAAGGCTGAGACTGATTGGCACTTGGTTGTTAAGGGGGTTGAGGTAGCTGGCAGAAGAAGGGAGAATATAATTTAAAAGAAAAAAATGGTCGCAATTGAATGGTGGGAAGATTTGATGGGCTGAATGGCCTAATTCTGCTTCTATATCTTCCAGTCTTATCGTAACTCACTTGACCCAACGTGACCATCTAGCCTTCATGCCTTGTCCGACAGAGACAGGTGCTGCTTGAGACAGGGCTGTGGTCAGGCCCCAAGGTCCCTGTGTTCCTCCACAAACTGTTCATACAGTCCTAGAACACTACAGCACCAACAGGCCCTTCAGCCTATCTAGCCCATGCAAAACTATTCTTCTGCCTAGTCTCATCAACCTGCACCTGGACCATAGCCCTCCTCACCCCTCTCATTCATGTACCAACTAAACTTCTCTTAAATGAAGAGCTCATTTCACACTTGCACTGCCCTCTGACTGTAGAGGCTCCCCCTCAGATTCCCTTAACCATTTCACCGTTCACCCCTAAACCTATGGCCTCTGACTGTAGTCCCACCCAACTTCAGTGGAAAAAGCCTGATTGTATTTACTCTATCTATACCCTTCATAATTTTGTAAACCTCTATCAAATCTCCCCTTATTCTCCTACGCTCCAAGGAACGAAATCCTAACGTATTCAAACTTTCTGTAGAACTCTGGTCCTCAAGGCCCGGCAACATCCTTGTAATTTTTTCTGAACTCTTTCAATCTTATTGATATCTTTCCTGTAGGTAAGTGACCACAACTGTACACAATACTCCAAATATGACCTCACCAATGTCTTATAAAACTTTAACATAACATCCCAACTCCTGTACTCAATACTGTGATTTATGAAGGCCAATGGGCCAAGTGCTCACTTTATGACCCTCTCCACCATGACACCACTTTTAAGGAATTAATTACCTGTATTCCCAGAGCCCTTTGTTTTACTACACTCCTTACTGCCCTACAGTTTGCTGGCAAGTTGCCTAGTTGCCCCTTCGCTTCCCCACCCCGAATGATAACAGCTGACCATGGCCCTCTCAGTAGCTACCTGTGTGTATGGCCCGGAGCTAGTGAGCTGGCGCGGTTTATGATGTCACAGAGGGCAGAGGGTTCCAGTCATTTCCACGCACAGATCACAGTTCCATATTTGCCGCTGGCCTTGGGGTGAGTGGAACTTGGCTCTAATGAAAGTTTGAGGGTGGGTCCCAGATTAACGGCAGGAACTGAAACCTCTTACACCCACCCCGTTTCTCCCTGCCCTCTGGGAGTGGGGCAGGGAGATCTACTGTTCACCCAGTCATCCTCTTCACCCAACCCCCTCACAGTCAATGAGTAACCACGGGTTAAAGCTCACTCTGAGCCAAACAATCTCCTGGGTGGGGAATGGAAAGCATTACAGGTGGGAAACCTGTGGCTCCTATTCTTGCCTGGATGACCTATGTGACCTTTTACAGTCTTCCTAAAATCCTCACCACCCTCCTCAAAGTTGCTGCACAAGTTGATCAGGTGGTTGAACGGTGAATGGTGTGTTGGCCTTCACTAGTTGGGGGACTGAGTTCATTGTCTGTGAGGTAATGCTCTATGAAACTCTGGTTAGACCTCATTTGGAGTATTGTGTTCAGTTCTGGTCACCTCATTACAAGAAGGACATAGAAAATTTAGAGAGGGTGCCGAGGAGATTTTCAAGGATGCTGCCTGGATTAGAGAGCATGTCTTGTGAGGATAGGTTGGGTGAGCTCGGGCTTTTCTCTCTGGAGTGAAGGAGGATGAGACGTGTCCCTTCATTCTTTCCATTCTGTCCTTGAGTCACTCAGAGTCTCTCACTCTGTGACTTCACTTGACTCACCTCTTTAACTCCTGGATTGCTGAGATGCTGTGGACACTATCCTGATACCTTGCGGTCCAGTAGAACGGGGGTGACATGGAGCATGGGCAGGCTACTGTGATAGAGTGGTCCAAGGAGGGTCTGAGGTGGGTCACCTACTTGGTAATTCAGCCATGTCTGCAGTACAACCTGGCCCTGTCAGTGACACTCCGACAGCCCCACTCTCCCCTGGTAAGTGACACCTACACCCTATCAGTGATATCCACATGGCCACCAAAACCCCTCTTCTGTACTTTGTACTTTGAAACTGGAACTGTGCACAGTGGTCCCAGTGTTGTCTACCCCAGGGATACGGAAACTGAAACTGTGCACAGTGGTCCCAGTATTGTCTACCCCAGGGATACAGAGACTGGAACTGTGCACGGTGAACCCAGTGTTGTCTACCCCAGGGATACCGAGACTGGAACTCTCCGCAGTGGTCCCAGTGTTGTCTACCCCGGGGATACTGAGACTGAAACTCTGCACAGTTCTCTGGAGTGGTCTGACCCAGGGATACGGAGACTGGAACTGTGCACAGTGGTCCCAGTGTTGTCTACCCCAGCGATACGGAGACTGAAACTGTACACAGTTCTCTGGTGTGGTCTGACCCAGGGATACAGAGACTGGAACTCTGCACAGTGCTCCCAGTGAGGTCTAACAAATGTTGTCAACAATATCAAAGACTTGGATGAGTATGTGAAAGACATGGTTAGTAAATTGGCAGATAACAGGACGATAGGTGGTGTAGCTGACAGTGAAGATGGAAATCAGGATTTACAGAGCGATCTTCATCAGTGGCTGAGGATTGGCAGAGTTTAATTCAGGTCAGTGTGAACTATCACATGTTGGGGAATGGCAGAGTTCAATTCAGACCAGTATGGACTATCACATAGGGAACGGCACAGTTTAATTCAGATCAGTGTGGATTATCGCATGTAGGGGAACGGCAGAGTTTAATTCAGACCAGTATGGACTATCACATAGGGAACGGCACAGTTTAATTCAGACCAGTATGGACTATCACATAGGGAACGGCACAGTTTAATTCAGACCAGTATGGACTATCACATAGGGAACGGCACAGTTTAATTCAGACCAGTATGGACTATCACATAGGGAACGGCACAGTTTAATTCAGATCAGTGTGGATTATCGCATGTAGGGAAACGGCAGAGTTTAATTCAGATCAGTGTGAATGATTGCATGTTGGGAAGAGAAATGGTGGCAGGACTTTCACAGTGAACAGTGAGAGTATTGTAGAAAAGGAGCAAGTACATGGTTCTCTGAAAGTGGTGTCACAGACAGACAAGGTTGCTTCTGGCCTTTATCAGTCAGGGCACTAAGTATACACATTAGTGGCCATTTTATAAGCTACATCAGCTTGTTAATTAAATAATATAATGTGGCAGCAACTCACTGCATAAAAGCATGCAGACATGGTCAAGAGTTTCAGTCTTTGTTCAGACCAAACATCAGAAGGGGAAGAAATGTGATCTAAGTGACTTTGACTGTGGAATGTTTGTTGGTGTCAGACAGGGTGGTTTGAGTGTCTCAGAAACTGCTGATCTCCTGGGATTTTCACACACAACTGTGTCTAGGGCAGGGGTTCCTAACCTTTTTGTATGCCATGGACCAATACCATAAAAGGAGGGATACCTGAAGCCCAGGTTGGGAATCTCCTGCTCTAGAATTCACAGAGAATGGTGCGAAAAACAAAAAAAAATCCAGTGAGTGGCACTTCTGTGGGTGAAAAGAACAAGAACAAGAGAGGTCAGAGGAGAATGGCCAGACTGGTTCAAGCTGACAAGAAAGTGGCAGTAACTGAAATAACCACACGTTACAACAGTGGTGTGCAGAAGAGAATCTCTGAATGAACAACACATTGAACCTTGAAGTGGATGGGCTATAGCAGCAGAAGACCAGGAAATATACTCAATGGCCACTTCATTAGGTACAGGAGTTGCTGTGTTTCAGTTACACTAAATGCTGGTGAGGTCACATTGGAATCTGGTTTACGCAGGTTTACCTGGGTGTAACGTGAACGTAAGGAAGGACAAGCCAATGATTGCATACAAGTGCAGACAGAGCCAAGAGTTAAAATTGCACAACAGAGGCAAAATTCAAAAGGACAAGGAATACAGGACTGAAGGTGCTGTACTTAAAAGCACATAGCATTCAGAATAAGGTGGATGAACTTGTGGCACAAGTAGAGATTGGTCAGTATGACATTGTGGGTCTCACTGAGTTGTGGCTGAAAGAAGGCCATAGTTGGGAGCCTAACATCAAAGGATATTCTTTGTATCAAAAGGACAGGCAGGAAGGCATAGACAGTAGTGTGGTTCTGTTGGTAAGAATTACATCTTTAGAAAGAGGTGACATAGGGTCAGAGAATGTCAAATCTTTGTGGGTGGAGTTAAGAAAATGCAAGGGTTAAAAAAAAATTATATTTATATATAGGCCTCCAAATAGCAGCCAAGATATGGTGTTCAGATTGTACAGGGAGCTGGAAAGGGGAAGTAATAGGGGTAATGTTACAATTGTAATGAGGACTTCAATATGCAAGAGGATTGGAAAAATCAGACTGGTGTTGGATGGCAAGAGAAGGAATTTGTTGAATGCCTATGAGATGGCTTTTTAGAGCAGCTTGTGCTTGAGCCTACTTGGGGAAGGGCTATCTTAGATTTGGTGTTGTGTAATAACGCAAATCTTATTAGTGAGCTTAAGGTAAAGGAACCTTAGGAGGCAGTGTGCATAAATTGATTGAATTCATACTGCAATTTGAGAGGGAGAAGCAGAAGTCAGATGCATCCATATCACAATGGAATAAAGGGAAGTACAGAGGCATGAGAGAGGAGTTTGCCCAGGTGAATTGGAGGGGAATCCTGGTGGGGATAATGGCAAAGCAGAGGTGGCTGAAATTTCTGGGAATAGTTCACAAGGTGCAGAATAGATATGTCCCATAGAAGAAGTTCTCAAATGCTAGGGGTAGGCAACCAAGACAGACAAGGGAAGTTAAGAACTACATAAAAGCCAAAGAAAAGACATATGAGGTAGCAAAGGTGAGTGGAATGTTGGATGATTGAGAAGTTTTTAAAACCCAACAAAAGGCAATTAAAAAGCTATAAGAAAGGAAAAGATGAAATATGAGGGTAAACTATACAATAATATACAGCAGAATACTAGAAGTTTTTTCAGTTATATAAAGAGTAAAAGGGAGGTGAGAATTGATATTGGACCACTGGAAAATGATGCTGGTGAGGTAGTAATAGGGGACAAAGAAATGACAGATGAACTTAATGAGTACTTTGCATCAGTCTTCAATGTGGAAGACACTAGCAGTGTGCCAGAGGTCTTTAAGTGTCAGGGAGCAGGAGTGATGCCATTGGTATTACAAAGGAAATCGTGCTAGGCAAACTGAAAGGTCTTAAGATGGATAAATCACCTGGACTACATCACAGAGTCCTGAAAGAGTTGCTGAAGAGATAGCAGATGCATTGGTTATGATCTTTCAAGAATCACTTGACTCTGGCATGGTTCTGGAGGGATGGAAAATTGCAAATGTCACTCCACTCTTTAAGATGGGAGGAAGGCAAAATAAAGGCCAGTTAGCCTAACCTCAGTGGTTGGGAAAGTGTTGGAGTCTACTAAGGATGAGGTTTCTGGGTATTTGGAGACTAATGATAAAATAAGTCAAAGTCAGCATGGTTTCTGTAAAGGGAAATCTTGCCTGACTAATGTGTTAGAGTTCTTCAAGGAAGTAACAAGCTTGGTGGACAAAGGAGAGGCAGTGGATATCATTTACTTGAATTTTCAAAAGGTGTTTGATAAAGTACCACACATGAGGCTGCTTAACAAGCTAAAATGCCATAGCATTACAGGAAAAATACTGGCATGGATAGAGGAATGGCTGACAGGCAGGAGGCAGTGAGCAGGAATAAAAGGGGCCTTTTCTGGTTGGGTGCCAGTGACTGGTGATGTTCCTCAGGGGTCAGTATTGGGACCGCTACTTTTCACATTGTTTGTCAATGATTCAGATATTGGAATTGATGACTTTGTGGCAAAGTTTGCAGATGATACGAAGATAGGCGGAGGGGTAGGTAGTGCTGAGGAAGCAATGCGATTGCAGCAGGACTTAGACAAATCAGAAGAATGGGCAAAAAAATAGCAGATGGAATACAGTGTTGGAATGTACGGTAATGCATTTTGGTGAAAGGAACAATAGCGCAGACTATTATCTAAATGTGGAGAAGGTTCAAACATCAGAGGTTCAAAGGGACTTGGGAATCCTCGTGCAAGACTTTCAGGAGGTTAATTTACAGGTTGAGACTGTGGTAAAGAAGGCAAATGCAATGTTGGCATTTAAATCAAGGGGAATATCAGGAGATAATGCTGAGCCTTTATAAGACACTAGTCAGGCTGCACTTGGAGTATTGTCAACAGTTTTGGGCCCCTTATCTCAGAAAGGATGTGTTGACATTGGACAGAGTCCAGAGGAGGTTCACAAGGATGATTCCAGGAATGAAGGGGTTAACATATGAGGAGCATTTGGTAGCTTTGGGTACTCACTGAAATTTAGAAGAATGCAGGACGATCTCATTGAAACCTACCGAATGTTGAAAGAACTAGATAAGGTAGATGTGGAGAGGATGTTTCCTATGGTGGGGGATGTCCAGATCTCAAAATTGAGGGGCAACCCTTTAACCATATAACCATATAACAATTACAGCATGGAAACAGGCCATCTCGGCCCTTCTAGTCCGTGCCAAACTCTTACCCTATCCTAGTCCCCCTGACCTGCACTCAGCCCATAACCCTCCATTCCTTTCCTGTCCATGTATCTATCCAATTTAACTTTAAACGGCAACATAGAACCTGCCTCAACCACTTCTGCTGGAAGCTCGTTCCACACAGCTACCACTCTCTGAGTAAAGAAGTTCCCCCTTGTGTTACCCCTAAACTTTTGCCCTTTAACTCTCAATTCATGTCCTCTTGTTTGAATCTTCCCTACTCTCAATGGAAAAAGTCTAACCATGTCAACTCTATCAATCCCCCTCATAATTTTAAACACCTCTATCAAGTCCCCCCTCAACCTTCTACGCTCCAAAGAATAAAGACCTAACTTGTTCAACCTTACCAATGCCTTATACAAATTTAACATTACATCCCAACTCCTATACTCAATGCTCTGATTAATAAAGGTCAGCAAACCAAAAGCTTTCTTCACCACCCTATCCACATGAGATTCCACCTTCAGGGAACTATGCACCATTATTCCTAGACCTCTCCGTTCTAAAGCTGGTTAATGACCTACCATTTACCATGTATGTCCCATTTTGATTAGTTCTTCCAAAATGTAGCACTTCACATTTTTCAGCATTAAACTCCATCTGCCATCTTTCAGCCCACTCTTCTAACTCCCCTAAATCTCTCCGCAAGTTTTGAAAACCTACTTCATTATCCACAATGCCACCTATCTTAGTATCATCTGCATACTTACTAATCCAATTTACCACCCCATCATCCAGATCACTAATATATATTACAAACAACATTGGACCCAGTACAGATCCCTGAGGCACACCGCTACACACTGTCCTCCAATCTTTAGAACAGAGGTAAGGAGGAATTTTTTTAGCCAGAGAGTAGTGAAGCTCTGCCACAGACTGTGGGTATATTTAAAGCAAAAACTGAGAGCTTCCTGATCGGTCATGGCATCAAAGATTATAGCAAGAATAGTGTTTGGGGTTGAGTGGGATCTGAGATCAGCCATGATGGAATGGTGGAGCAGACTCAATGGGCTGAATGGCCTAATTCTGCTTCTATGTCTTATGGTGTAATATTGTGCTTGGTCTTGGTTGCCTTGGTGTAGGAAAGATTTTATTAAGCTGGAAAGAGTACAGAGAAGATTTATGAAAATATTGCAGGGAATTAAGGGAGTGGGTTATAGAGAGAGGTTCGCATTTTACTACTTGGGAGCCCAGGCAAATGAGAGACGATGTTATGGAGGTGTATAAAATCATGAGGGGCACAGAAAGAGTGAATACACTCTTTCCCCCAGGGTTGGGGAATCAAAAACTACAGGGCACCGGTTTAAGAGAGTGCGGTGGAAATCTCACAGGCAACTTTTTCACCCAGTCCTCATCTGGACGAGCTTCCAAAGGACGTGCTTCCAGGTAATTTTACTAACATTAAGAGACATTTGGACAGGTACACAGGCAGTAAAGATTCAGAGGGATATGGACCCAAGGCAGGCAAACGGGACTAGCACAGATGGTAATCTCGTTCGGCACTGGACGGTTCCCGTGTTGTATCACTCCGTGACCCTCTCTCCTCTGCCTCTGTCCAGGTCCCTCTGTCGGAGGCCCCTCAGCCCGATGCAGAAGACGGCGGAGCCTCAAAAGGAGCGGCGAGCGGCGGCGTCCACCCAGTGCGGGGCGGGCAAGGGGTCAGGCGGCTGGTGGGGCAGCTGCCTGTCGGACAGCGGCCGGGGTCTGGTGGTGGCCCTATTCGGAGGCGGGGTGCCAGCCGGCTTCGTGGGGCCGTTCGCCCGCATTGCCCACCAGGCGTCGCGAGTGCCCTCGCTGGAGATCCTACTCTTCCGCTGCCTTTTTCACGTAGGGCTGGCCTTCGCCATGAAGTGCCGGGGGCTGCCGCTGTTCGGGCCCCGACCCGCCTGGAGACCCATCTTCGCGCACGCCGTGGTCAACGTGTTGTCGGTCGGCTGCGCGTACAGCTCGTTCATGGTGATCCCGGCCGGGAGCGCCACCACCGTGCGTAAAGGCTCCTCGACTCTCTGCTCCGCGCTGATGAGCGCGGCCCTCGGCACGCAGCGTCTCGGCCGCTGGGACTGGCTGGGCCTGCTGGGCAGCACGGCCGGCCTCTCGCTCATCGTGGCTCCCGACCTGGCGGGGCTGCGGCGGGGCAAGCTCCTCGCTGACCTGCTGGGCTATGTGCTGGCCATGCTCGGGGGGCTGGCGCTCTCGGTGGCCCTGCTCCTGTTCCGCGCCCTCTCGCACCCGGCCAAGCTGCTGACGGCCGCCTTCACCTTCGGCGTTGTGGGCAGCTTGCTGTGCGCTCCACTGGTTCCCCTGCTCCAGGAGCCCGTGGTCACCACCGACCCGCTCACCTGGTGCTGTGTGGTCGGCCTCACCCTCCTGGCCCTGGTCTCCTTCTTCTGCGCCAATTACGCAGTCACCAAGGTGCACCCGGCCCTGGTCTGCGCCCTACTCCACTCCGAGGTCATCGTCACCATGACCGTCCAGTATTTCGTGCTCAGCGAACCGGTCAGCGCCTATGATGTCGGCGGCGCCGGCGTTATCATCGGCAGCATCGCCGTGCTGACCGCTCACAACATCGGACAGGACAGCAAGGAAGGCTCAGCAAAGCAAGGGCATTAAAGACTATTTGCTTGTAGACACCCGCTATGTCTCCGTTAGTCGGTGGGTGTTGTGGGTGTGTGCGGAGGTCCGCGCTTGGCCGTGAGACAGGGCAGCAGAATTGGGACGTTCGGTTCCAATGCTCCACCATTCCATCATGGCTGTTTATTTTCCCTCTCAACCCCATTTTCCTACCTTCTCCCCTTACTAATCAAGAACCTATCAACCTCCGCTTTAAATGTACCCACGACCACTGTGGCAATGAATTCCACAGATCCACCACCTCTGGATAAAGAAATTCCTCCTCATCTCCATACTAATGGGGTGTAACACATCCCACTGCTCCTACTGCAGGAAACATCCTCTCCACAACCACTCTATCTAGGCCTTTCAAAGGCTGACGTTTTAAATCAATCCCCTTCCATTCTATCTCCAGTCCCTGCCTCTCCCTCTGTTCCCAAAACATTCCAACTCTCTCCACCACAGAGTCAGTACTGACAACAGAAGTGAGACTGATTCCCAGGCTTCCAAATGTCTCCTGTCCTTCCTAAATATTTTTCCCAAACGCCCAGCTCTAACTTTCAGATCCTGACCACATCCCCATGTCCCAGAGTCCTGGATCGACGGGAACGGCTCCCTGCTTATCAATTCCATTCTGACTGAGTTGTTCTCTAACTATCATAAATCTGGGGGGAGTAAATGCCAGTTTGTGGATCCTGGTGGATCTGTGCCACACCCAGAGGTCAGCAGTGGGCCCAACATCTCACAGAGTCTATCCTGGGCACAGCATATTGATGCAATCACGAAGAACACCCGCCAGAGGCTAAACTTCATTAGATTCAGATTAATTTATGTATCACATGAATATCCAAACATTCAGTCCTCCACTGAGCACATCTACACGGAGCAGTGTTGCAGGAAAACAGCATCTATCATCAGTGACCCCACCACCTAGCTCATCCTGTCTGCTCACTGCTGCCATCAGGAAGGCTCCGGACTCACACCACCAGGTTCAGGAACAGTTACTACCCCTCAGCCATCAGGCTCCTGAACAAAAGGGGAGAACTTCACTCAATTTCACTTGCCCCATCATTGAAATGTTCCCACAACCTATGGACTCACTTTCAAGGACTCCATCACACGTTCTCAATATTTATTGCTTACATATTTATTTTCCCTTTCTATTTGCACAGTTGGCTGTCTTCCACACACCCTTTTGATTCTATTATGTTATTGGATTTGCTGAGTATCCCCCAAGGAAAAGGACCACAGGTTTGTATATGGTGACAGATATGTACTTTGATCATAAATTTACCTTGAACTTTGAAATGTGTCGTTTGCATTAACAGCGACAGAGATAGCACGCAAGAGTGGTTTCACATTCCAGCGCCAACACTCCTTCATTAGGAGTTTGAGATTTGGTGGGTTACCAAAGACTCCATAAAATTTCGACAGATGAACGGTGACTGGTTACATCACTGTCTGGTAAGCGCCAATCCATGGGATTGGAAAAGGCTGAAGAGCGTTGTAAACTCAGCCGATGAAGTCACGGGTTTAAGCCGCCTCACCATCGGGAAGGTGGCTGAGAAACAGTGCCTCAAGAGAGGAGTGTCCATCATTAAGGAGCCCGCCATCCAGGACATGTCCCCTTCTCGTTTCTACCATCAGGCAGCAGCTACAGGAGCCTGCAGACCGAAACTCAATGCATCAGGAATAAATTCTACCCCACTTCCATCAGATTTCTCAACAGTCCATAAACCCATGACCACCATTTGTGTACATTATGTTTATTTAACTTATAGTATTTTTATATCTTGCGCTGTACTGCTGCCACAAAACAAACTTCAAGACATAAGCGATAATAAACCATACCATTGCATGCCCACAACGTACCCCAGACCTGCTCCAAGATCAATCTGACCCCTTCCCTCCCACATAGTCCTCCATTTTACTGTCATCCATGTGCATAAATGACCCTAAAGTACCTGTCTCTATCACCACCCCGGGCAGTGTGTTCCACACACACACACACACACACACACACCGCTCTGTGTAAATGTCCCTGTCTCTATCACCACCCCGGGCAGTGTGTTCCACACACACACGCGCACACCGCTCTGTGTAAGTGTCCCTGTCTCTATCACAACCCCGAGCAGTGTGTTCCACACACAGGCGCACACCGCTCTGTGTCAATGTCCCTGTCTCTATCACCACCCTGGGCAGTGTGTTCCACACACACGCGCACACCACTCTGTGTCAATGTCCCTGTCTCTATCACCATCCCGGGCAGTGTGTTCCACACACACACACACACACACACACACACCGCTCTGTGTAAATGTCCCTGTCTCTATCACCACCCCGGGCAGTGTGTTCCACACACACACACACACACCGCTCTGTGTAAGTGTCCCTGTCTCTATCACCACCCCGGGCAGTGTGTTACACACACACACGCCACTGTGTAAATGTCCCTGTCTCTATCACCACCCCGGGCAGTGTGTTCCACACACACACACGCACACCGCTCTGTGTAAGTGTCCCTGTCTCTATCACCACCCTGGGCAGTGTGTTCCACACACACACGCGCACACCGCTCTGTGTAAGTGTCCCTGTCTCTATCACCACCCCGGGCAGTGTATTCCACACACACACACACATACACACACACCGCTCTGTGTAAATGTCCCTGTCTCTATCAACACCCCGGGCAGTGTGTTCCACACACAGGCGCACACCACTCTGTGTAAATGTCCCTGTCTCTATCACCACCCCGGGCAGTGTATTCCACACACACACACGCACACCGCTCTGTGTAAATGTCCCTGTCTCTATCACCACACCGGGCAGTGTGTTACACACACACACACACACACACACACACACACACACACACACACACACACACACACACACACACACACACACACACGCACACACACCACTGTGTAAATGTCCCTGTCTCTATCACCACCCCGGGCAGTGTGTTACATACACACACACGCACACCACTCTGTGTAAATGTCCCTGTCGCTATCACCACCCCGGGCAGTGTGTTCCAACACACGCACGCACACCGCTCTGTGTAAATGTCCCTGTCTCTATCACCACCCCGGGCAGTGTGTTCCACACACAGGCGCACACCGCTCTGTGTAAATGTCCCTGTCTCTATCACCACCCTGGGCAGTGTGTTCCACACACACGCGCACACCACTCTGTGTCAATGTCCCTGTCTCTATCACCACCCCGGGCAGTGTGTTACACACACACACGCCACTGTGTAAATGTCCATGTCTCTATCACCACCCCGGGCAGTGTGTTCCGCGCAGACGCGCACACCACTCTGTGTCAATGTCCCTGTCTGTATCACCACCCCGGGCAGTGTATTACACACACACACGCCACTGTGTAAATGTGCCTGTCTCTATCACCACCCCGGGCAGTGTGTTCCACACACAGGCGCACACCGCTCTGTGTAAATGTCCCTGTCTCTATCACCACCCCGGGCAGTGTGTTCCACACACACGCGCACACCACTCTGTGTAAGTGTCCCTGTCTGTATCACCACCCCGGGCAGTGTATTACACACACACACACACACACACACACACACACACACACACACACACACACACACACACACACACCGCTCTGTGTAAATGTCCCTGTCTCTATCACCTCCCCGGGCAGTGTGTTACACACACACACGCACACCACTCTGTGTAAATGTCCCTGTCTCTATCACCACCCCGGGCAGTGTGTTACACACACACACACACCACTCTGTGCAAATGTCCCTGTCTCTATCACCACCCCGGGCAGTGTGTTCCACACACACGCGCACACCACTCTGTGTCAATGTTCCTGTCTCTATCACCACCCCGGGCAGTGTGTTACACACACACACGCCACTGTGTAAATGTCCCTGTCTCTATCACCACCCCGGGCAGTGTGTTCCACACACAGGCGCACACCGCTCTCTGTAAATGTCCCTGTCTCTATCACCACCCCGGGCAGTGTATTCCACACACACGTGCACACCGCTCTGTGTAAGTGTCCCTGTCTCTATCACCACCCCGGGCAGTGTGTTCCACACGCACACGCGCACACCACTCTGTGTAAGTGTCCCTGTCTCTATCACCACCCCGGGCAATGTGTTCCACACACACACACACACACACACACACACACACACCGTTCTGTGTAAATGTCCCTGTCTCTATCACCACCCCGGGCGGTGTGTTCCACACACACACGCGCACACCACTCTGTGTAAATGTCCCTGTCTCTATCACCACCCCGGGCAGTGTGTTCCACACACACACACACACACACACACACCGCTCTCTGTAAATGTCCCTGTCTCCATCACCACCCCGGGCAGTGTGTTCCACACACACGCGCACACCGCTCTGTGTCAATGTCCCTGTCTCTATCACCACCCCGGGCAGTGTATTCCACACACACACACGCACACCGCTCTGTGTAAATGTCCCTGTCTCTATCACCACCCCGGGCAGTGTGTTCCACACACACACACGCACACCGCTCTGTGTAAATGTCCCTGTCTCTATCACCACCCCGGGCACTGTGTTCCACACACACCCGCCACTGTGTAAATGTCCCTGTCTCTATCACCACCCCGGGCAGTGTGTTCCACACACAGGCGCACACCGCTCTGTGTCAATGTCCCTGTCTCTATCACCACCCCGGGCAGTGTGTTCCACACACAGGCGCACACCAGTCTGTGTCAATGTCCCTGTCTCTATCTCCACCCCGGGCAGTGTGTTCCACACACACACGCGCAGACCGCTCTGTGTCAATGTCCCTGTCTCTATCACCACCCCGGGCAGTGTGTTCCACACACAGGCGCACACCGCTCTATGTCAATGTCCCTGTCTTATCACCAACCCGGGCAGTGTGTTCCACACACACGCGCACACCGCTCTGTGTAAATGTCCCTGTCTCTATCAGCACCCCGGGCAGTCTGTTACACACACACAGGCGCACACCACTCTGTGTAAATGTCCCTGTCTCTATCACCACCCCGGGCAGTGTATTCCACACACACACACGCACACCGCTCTGTGTAAATGTCCCTGTCTCTATCACCACCCCAGGCAGTGTGTTCCACACACAGGCGCACACCGCTCTGTGTAAATGTCCCTGTCTCTATCACCACCCCAGGCAGTGTGTTCCGCGCACACCACTCTGTGTCAATGTCCCTGTCTCTATCACCACCCCGGGCAGTGTATTACACACACACACGCCACTGTGTAAATGTGCCTGTCTCTATCACCACCCCGGGCAGTGTGTTACACACACACACGCACACCGCTCTGTGTAAATGTCTCTGTCTCTATCACCACCCCGGGCAGTGTGTTCCACACACACACACACACACACAGGCGCACACCGCTCTGTGTCAATGTCCCTGTCTCTATCACCACCCCGGGCAGTGTGATCCACACACAGGCGCACACCGCTCTGTGTCAATGTCCCTGTCTCTATCACCACCCCGGGCAGTGTGTTCCACACACAGGCGCACACCAGTCTGTGTAATTGTCCCTGTCTCTATCACCACCCCGGGCAGTGTGTTACACACACAGGCACACACCGCTCTGTGTAAATGTCCCTGTCTCTATCACCACCCCGGGCAGTGTGTTACACACACACAGGCGCACAACACTCTGTGTAAATGTCCCTGTCTCTATCACCACCCCGGGCAGTGTATTCCACACACACACACGCACACCGCTCTGTGTAAATGTCCCTGTCTCTATCACCACCCCGGGCAGTGTGTTCCACACACAGGCGCACACCGCTCTGTGTAAATGTCCCTGTCTCTATCACTTCCCCGGGCAGTGTGTTACACACACACACGCACACCACTCTGTGTAAATGTCCCAGTCTCTATCACCACCCCGGGCAGTGTATTCCACACACACACACACACACACACACACCCACCGCTGTGTAAATGTCACTGTCTCTATCACCACCCCGGGCAGTGTGTTACACACACACGCGCACACCACTCTGTGTCAATGTTCCTGTCTCTATCACCACCCCGGGCAGTGTATTCCACACACACGTGCACACCGCTCTGTGTAAGTGTCCCTGTCTCTATCACCACCCCGGGCAGTGTGTTCCACACGCACACGCGCACACCACTCTGTGTAAGTGTCCCTGTCTCTATCACCACCCCGGGCAGTGTGTTCCACACACACACACGCACACCGCTCTGTGTAAATGTCCCTGTCTCTATCACCACCCCGGGCACTGTGTTCCACACACACCCGCCACTGTGTAAATGTCCCTGTCTCTATCACCACCCCGGGCAGTGTGTTCCACACACAGGCGCACACCGCTCTGTGTCAATGTCCCTGTCTCTATCACCACCCCAGGCAGTGTGTTCCACACACAGGCGCACACCAGTCTGTGTCAATGTCCCTGTCTCTATCACCACCCCGGGCAGTGTGTTCCACACACACACGCGCAGACCGCTCTGTGTCAATGTCCCTGTCTCTATCACCACCCCGGGCAGTGTGTTCCACACACAGGCGCACACCGCTCTGTGTCAATGTCCCTGTCTCTATCACCACCCCGGGCAGTGTGTTCCACACACAGGCGCACACCAGTCTGTGTCAATGTCCCTGTCTCTATCACCAACCCGGGCAGTGTGTTCCACACACACGAGCACACCGCTCTGTGTAAATGTCCCTGTCTCTATCAGCACCCCGGGCAGTGTGTTACACACACACAGGCGCACACCACTCTGTGTAAATGTCCCTGTCTCTATCACCACCCCGGGCACTGTATTCCACACACACACACGCACACCGCTCTGTGTAAATGTCCCTGTCTCTATCACCACTCCGGGCAGTGTGTTACACACACACACACACACGCACACACACCACTGTGTAAATGTCCCTGTCTCTATCACCACCCCGGGCAGTGTATTCCACACACACACACGCACACCGCTCTGTGTAAATGTCCCTGTCTCTATCACCACCCCAGGCAGTGTATTCCACACACACACACGCACACCGCTCTGTGTAAATGTCCCTGTCTCTATCACCACCCCGGGCAGTGTGTTCCGCGCACACCACTCTGTGTCAATGTCCCTGTCTCTATCACCACCCCGGGCAGTGTATTACACACACACACGCCACTGTGTAAATGTGCCTGTCTCTATCACCACCCCGGGCAGTGTGTTACACACACACACGCACACCGCTCTGTGTAAATGTCCCTGTCTCTATCACCACCCCGGGCAGTGTGTTCCGCGCACACCACTCTGTGTCAATGTCCCTGTCTCTATCACCACCCCGGGCAGTGTGTTCCACACACAGGCGCAGACCAGTCTGTGTAATTGTCCCTGTCTATATCACCACCCCGGGCAGTGTGTTCCACACACACGCGCACACGGCTCTGTGTAAATGTCCCTGTCTCTACCACCACCCCGGGCAGTGTGTTCCACACACAGGCGCACACCGCTCTGTGTAAATGTCCCTGTCTCTATCACCACCCCGGGCAGTGTGTTACACACACACACACGCACACCACTCTGTGTAAATGTCCCTGTCTCTATCACTACCCCGGGCAGTGTGTTACACACACACACGCCACTGTGTAAATGTGCCTGTCTCTATCACCACCCCGGGCAGTGTGTTAAACACACACACGCCACTGTGTAAATGTCCCTGTCTCTATCACCATCCCGGGCAGTGTGTTCCACACACACGCGCACACCGCTCTGTGTAAATGTCCCTGTCTCTATCACCATCCCGGGCAGTGTGTTCCATACACACGCCACTGTGTAAATGTCCCTGTCTCTATCACCACCCCTGGGCAGTGTGTTCCACACACAGGCGCACACCGCTCTGTGTAAGTGTCCCTGTCTCTATCACCACCCCGGGCAGTGTGTTCCACACACACACACACACACACACACACACACCGCTCTCTGTAAATGTCCCCGTCTCCATCACCACCCTGGGCAGTGTATTCCACACACACGCGCACACCACTCTGTGTAAATGTCCCTGTCTATATCACCACCCCGGGCAGTGTGTTACACACACAGGCGCACACCGCTCTGTGTAAATGTCCCTGTCTCTATCACCACCCCGGGCAGTGTGTTCCACACACAGGCGCACACCGCTCTGTGTAAATGTCCCTGTCTCTATCACCACCCCTGGCAGTGTGTTACACACACACACACGCACACCACTCTGTGTAAATGTCCCTGTCTCTATCACCACCCTGGGCAGTGTATTCCACACACACGCGCACACCACTCTGTGTAAATGTCCCTGTCTATATCACCACCCCGGGCAGTGTGTTACACACACAGGCGCACACCGCTCTGTGTAAATGTCCCTGTCTCTATCACCACCCCGGGCAGTGTGTTACACACACACACGCGCACACCGCTCTATGTAAATGTCCCTGTCTCCATCACCACCCCGGGCAGTGTGTTCCGCGCACACGCGCACACCACTCTGTGTCAATGTCCCTGTCTCTATCACCACCCCGGGCAGTGTGTTACACACACACACGCACACCGCTCTGTGTAAATGTCCCTGTCTCTATCACCACCCCGGGCAGTGTGTTCCACACACACACACACACACACACACACACCGCTCTCTGTAAATGTCCCTGTCTCCATCACCACCCCGGGCAGTGTATTCCACACACACGCGCACACCACTCTGTGTAAATGTCCCTGTCTCTATCACCACCCCGGGCAGTGTGTTCCACACAAACACACGCACACCGCTCTGTGTAAATGTCCCTCTCTCTATCACCACCCCGGGCAGTGTGTTCCACACACACACACACACACCACTGTGTCAATGTCCCTGTCTCTATCACCACCCCGGGCAGTGTGATCCACACACAGGCGCACACCGCTCTGTGTCAATGTCCCTGTCTCTATCACCACCCCGGGCAGTGTGTTCCACACACAGGCGCACACCAGTCTGTGTAATTGTCCCTGTCTCTATCACCACCCCGGGCAGTGTGTTACACACACAGGCACACACCGCTCTGTGTAAATGTCCCTGTCTCTATCACCACCCCGGGCAGTGTGTTACACACACACAGGCGCACAACACTCTGTGTAAATGTCCCTGTCTCTATCACCACCCCGGGCAGTGTATTCCACACACACACACGCACACCGCTCTGTGTAAATGTCCCTGTCTCTATCACCACCCCGGGCAGTGTGTTCCACACACAGGCGCACACCGCTCTGTGTAAATGTCCCTGTCTCTATCACTTCCCCGGGCAGTGTGTTACACACACACACGCACACCACTCTGTGTAAATGTCCCATTCTCTATCACCACCCCGGGCAGTGTATTCCACACACACACACACACACACACACCCACCGCTGTGTAAATGTCACTGTCTCTATCACCACCCCGGGCAGTGTGTTACACACACACGCGCACACCACTCTGTGTCAATGTTCCTGTCTCTATCACCACCCCGGGCAGTGTATTCCACACACACGTGCACACCGCTCTGTGTAAGTGTCCCTGTCTCTATCACCACCCCGGGCAGTGTGTTCCACACGCACACGCGCACACCACTCTGTGTAAGTGTCCCTGTCTCTATCACCACCCCGGGCAGTGTGTTCCACACACACACACGCACACCGCTCTGTGTAAATGTCCCTGTCTCTATCACCACCCCGGTCACTGTGTTCCACACACACCCGCCACTGTGTAAATGTCCCTGTCTCTATCACCACCCCGGGCAGTGTGTTCCACACACAGGCGCACACCGCTCTGTGTCAATGTCCCTGTCTCTATCACCACCCCGGGCAGTGTGTTCCACACACAGGCGCACACCAGTCTGTCTCAATGTCCCTGTCTCTATCACCACCCCGGGCAGTGTGTTCCACACACACACGCGCAGACCGCTCTGTGTCAATGTCCCTGTCTCTATCACCACCCCGGGCAGTGTGTTCCACACACAGGCGCACACCGCTCTGTGTCAATGTCCCTGTCTCTATCACCACCCCGGGCAGTGTGTTCCACACACAGGCGCACACCAGTCTGTGTCAATGTCCCTGTCTCTATCACCAACCCGGGCAGTGTGTTCCACACACACGCGCACACCGCTCTGTGTAAATGTCCCTGTCTCTATCAGCACCCCGGGCAGTGTGTTACACACACACAGGCGCACACCACTCTGTGTAAATGTCCCTGTCTCTATCACCACCCCGGGCACTGTATTCCACACACACACACGCACACCGCTCTGTGTAAATGTCCCTGTCTCTATCACCACTCCGGGCAGTGTGTTACACACACACACACACACGCACACACACCACTGTGTAAATGTCCCTGTCTCTATCACCACCCCGGGCAGTGTATTCCACACACACACACGCACACCGCTCTGTGTAAATGTCCCTGTCTCTATCACCACCCCAGGCAGTGTATTCCACACACACACACGCACACCGCTCTGTGTAAATGTCCCTGTCTCTATCACCACCCCGGGCAGTGTGTTCCGCGCACACCACTCTGTGTCAATGTCCCTGTCTCTATCACCACCCCGGGCAGTGTATTACACACACACACGCCACTGTGTAAATGTGCCTGTCTCTATCACCACCCCGGGCAGTGTGTTACACACACACACGCACACCGCTCTGTGTAAATGTCCCTGTCTCTATCACCACCCCGGGCAGTGTGTTCCGCGCACACCACTCTGTGTCAATGTCCCTGTCTCTATCACCACCCCGGGCAGTGTGTTCCACACACAGGCGCAGACCAGTCTGTGTAATTGTCCCTGTCTCTATCACCACCCCGGGCAGTGTGTTCCACACACACGCGCACACGGCTCTGTGTAAATGTCCCTGTCTCTACCACCACCCCGGGCAGTGTGTTCCACACACAGGCGCACACCGCTCTGTGTAAATGTCCCTGTCTCTATCACCACCCCGGGCAGTGTGTTACACACACACACACGCACACCACTCTGTGTAAATGTCCCTGTCTCTATCACTACCCCGGGCAGTGTGTTACACACACACACGCCACTGTGTAAATGTGCCTGTCTCTATCACCACCCCGGGCAGTGTGTTAAACACACACACGCCACTGTGTAAATGTCCCTGTCTCTATCACCATCCCGGGCAGTGTGTTCCACACACACGCGCACACCGCTCTGTGTAAATGTCCCTGTCTCTATCACCATCCCGGGCAGTGTGTTCCATAAACACGCCACTGTGTAAATGTCCCTGTCTCTATCACCACCCCTGGGCAGTGTGTTCCACACACAGGCGCACACCGCTCTGTGTAAGTGTCCCTGTCTCTATCACCACCCCGGGCAGTGTGTTCCACACACACACACACACACACACACACACACCGCTCTCTGTAAATGTCCCCGTCTCCATCACCACCCTGGGCAGTGTATTCCACACACACGCGCACACCACTCTGTGTAAATGTCCCTGTCTATATCACCACCCCGGGCAGTGTGTTACACACACAGGCGCACACCGCTCTGTGTAAATGTCCCTGTCTCTATCACCACCCCGGGCAGTGTGTTCCACACACAGGCGCACACCGCTCTGTGTAAATGTCCCTGTCTCTATCACCACCCCTGGCAGTGTGTTACACACACACACACGCACACCACTCTGTGTAAATGTCCCTGTCTCTATCACCACCCCGGGCAGTGTGTTCCAACACACGCACGCACACCGCTCTGTGTAAATGTCCCTGTCTCTATCACCACCCCGGGCAGTGTGTTCCACACACACACGCGCACACCGCTCTATGTAAATGTCCCTGTCTCCATCACCACCCCGGGCAGTGTGTTCCGCGCACACGCGCACACCACTCTGTGTCAATGTCCCTGTCTCTATCACCACCCCGGGCAGTGTGTTACACACACACACGCACACCGCTCTGTGTAAATGTCCCTGTCTCTATCACCACCCCGGGCAGTGTGTTCCACACACACACACACACACACACACACACCGCTCTCTGTAAATGTCCCTGTCTCCATCACCACCCCGGGCAGTGTATTCCACACACACGCGCACACCACTCTGTGTAAATGTCCCTGTCTCTATCACCACCCCGGGCAGTGTGTTCCACACAAACACACGCACACCGCTCTGTGTAAATGTCCCTCTCTCTATCACCACCCCGGGCAGTGTGTTCCACACACACACACACACACCACTGTGTCAATGTCCCTGTCTCTATCACCACCCCGGGTAGTGTGTTCCACACACACGCGCACACCACTCTGTGTAAATGTCCCTGTCTCTATCACCACCCCGGGCAGTGTATTCCACACACACACACGCACACCGCTCTGTGTAAATGTCCCTGTCTCTATCACCACCCCGGGCAGTGTGTTCCACACACACACACGCACACCGCTCTGTGAAAATGTCCCTGTCTCTATCACCACCCCGGGCAGTGTGTTCCACACACACCTGCCACTGTGTAAATATCCCTGTCTCTATCACCACCCCGGGCAGTGTGTTCCACACACACTCGCACACCGCTCTGTGTCAATGTCCCTGTCTCTATCACCACCCTGGGCAGTGTGTTCCACACACACCCGCCACTGTGTAAATGTGCCTGTCTCTATCACCACCCCGGGCAGTGTGCTCCACACACAGGCGCACACCGCTCTGTGTCAATGTCCCTGTCTCTATCACCACCCCGGGCAGTGTGTTCCACACACAGGCGCACACCGTTCTGTGTCAATGTCCCTGTCTCTATCACCACCCCGGGCAGTGTGTTCCACACACAGGCGCACACCGCTCTGTGTCAATGTCCCTGTCTCTATCACCACCCCGGGCAGTGTGTTCCACACACAGGCGCACACCACTCTGTGTCAATGTCCCTGTCTCTATCTCCACCCCGGGCAGTGTGTTCCACACACACGCGCACACCGCTCTGTGTAAGTGTCCCTGTCTGTATCACCACCCCGGGCAGTGTATTCCACACACACACACACACCGCTCTGTGTCAATGTCCCTGTCTCTATCACCACCCCGGGCACTGTGTTCCACACACAGGCGCACACCAGTCTGTGTCAATGTCCCTGTCTCTATCACCACCCCGGGCAGTGTGTTCCACACACACGCGCACACCGCTCTGTGTAAATGTTCCTGTCTCTATCACCACCCCGGGCAGTGTGTTAAACACACACACGCCACTGTGTAAATGTCCCTGTCTCTATCACCATCCCGGGCAGTGTGTTCCACACACAGGCGCACACCGCTCTGTGTAAATGTCCCTGTCTCTATCACCATCCCGGGCAGTGTGTTCCATACACACGCCACTGTGTAAATGTCCCTGTCTCTATCACCACCCCGGGCAGTGTGTTCCACACACAGGCGCACACCGCTCTGTGTAAGTGTCCCTGTCTCTATCACCACCCCGGGCAGTGTGTTCCACACACACACACACACACACACACCGCTCTCTGTAAATGTCCCCGTCTCCATCACCACCCCGGGCAGTGTATTCCACACACACGCGCACAGCACTCTGTGTAAATGTCCCTGTCTCTATCACCACCCCGGGCAGTGTATTCCACACACACACACACACACGCACACCGCTCTGTGTAAATGTCCCTGTCTCTATCACCACCCCGGGCAGTGTGTTCCACACACACGCGCACACCACTCTGTGTAAATGTCCCTGTCTCTATCACCACCCCGGGCAGTGTATTCCACACACACGTGCACACCGCTCTGTGTAAGTGTCCCTGTCTCTATCACCACCCCGGGCAGTGTGTTCCACACGCACACGCGCACACCACTCTGTGTAAGTGTCCCTGTCTCTATCACCACCCTGGGCAGTCTGTTCCACACACACACACACACACACACACACACACCGTTCTGTGTAAATGTCCCTGTCTCTATCACCACCCCGGGCAGTGTATTCCACACACACACACGCACACCGCTCTGTGTAAATGTCCCTGTCTCTATCACCACCCCGGGCAGTGTGTTCCACACACACACACGCACACCGCTCTGTGTAAATGTCCCTGTCTCTATCACCACTCCGGGCAGTGTGTTACACACACACACACACACGCACACACACCACTGTGTAAATGTCCCTGTCTCTATCACCACCCCGGGCAGTGTATTCCACACACACACACGCACACCGCTCTGTGTAAATGTCCCTGTCTCTATCACCACCCCAGGCAGTGTATTCCACACACACACACGCACACCGCTCTGTGTAAATGTCCCTGTCTCTATCACCACCCCGGGCAGTGTGTTCCGCGCACACCACTCTGTGTCAATGTCCCTGTCTCTATCACCACCCCGGGCAGTGTATTACACACACACACGCCACTGTGTAAATGTGCCTGTCTCTATCACCACCCCGGGCAGTGTGTTACACACACACACGCACACCGCTCTGTGTAAATGTCCCTGTCTCTATCACCACCCCGGGCAGTGTGTTCCGCGCACACCACTCTGTGTCAATGTCCCTGTCTCTATCACCACCCCGGGCAGTGTGTTCCACACACAGGCGCAGACCAGTCTGTGTAATTGTCCCTGTCTCTATCACCACCCCGGGCAGTGTGTTCCACACACACGCGCACACGGCTCTGTGTAAATGTCCCTGTCTCTACCACCACCCCGGGCAGTGTGTTCCACACACAGGCGCACACCGCTCTGTGTAAATGTCCCTGTCTCTATCACCACCCCGGGCAGTGTGTTACACACACACACACGCACACCACTCTGTGTAAATGTCCCTGTCTCTATCACTACCCCGGGCAGTGTGTTACACACACACACGCCACTGTGTAAATGTGCCTGTCTCTATCACCACCCCGGGCAGTGTGTTAAACACACACACGCCACTGTGTAAATGTCCCTGTCTCTATCACCATCCCGGGCAGTGTGTTCCACACACACGCGCACACCGCTCTGTGTAAATGTCCCTGTCTCTATCACCATCCCGGGCAGTGTGTTCCATAAACACGCCACTGTGTAAATGTCCCTGTCTCTATCACCACCCCTGGGCAGTGTGTTCCACACACAGGCGCACACCGCTCTGTGTAAGTGTCCCTGTCTCTATCACCACCCCGGGCAGTGTGTTCCACACACACACACACACACACACACACACACCGCTCTCTGTAAATGTCCCCGTCTCCATCACCACCCTGGGCAGTGTATTCCACACACACGCGCACACCACTCTGTGTAAATGTCCCTGTCTATATCACCACCCCGGGCAGTGTGTTACACACACAGGCGCACACCGCTCTGTGTAAATGTCCCTGTCTCTATCACCACCCCGGGCAGTGTGTTCCACACACAGGCGCACACCGCTCTGTGTAAATGTCCCTGTCTCTATCACCACCCCTGGCAGTGTGTTACACACACACACACGCACACCACTCTGTGTAAATGTCCCTGTCTCTATCACCACCCCGGGCAGTGTGTTCCAACACACGCACGCACACCGCTCTGTGTAAATGTCCCTGTCTCTATCACCACCCCGGGCAGTGTGTTCCACACACACACGCGCACACCGCTCTATGTAAATGTCCCTGTCTCCATCACCACCCCGGGCAGTGTGTTCCGCGCACACGCGCACACCACTCTGTGTCAATGTCCCTGTCTCTATCACCACCCCGGGCAGTGTGTTACACACACACACGCACACCGCTCTGTGTAAATGTCCCTGTCTCTATCACCACCCCGGGCAGTGTGTTCCACACACACACACACACACACACACACACCGCTCTCTGTAAATGTCCCTGTCTCCATCACCACCCCGGGCAGTGTATTCCACACACACGCGCACACCACTCTGTGTAAATGTCCCTGTCTCTATCACCACCCCGGGCAGTGTGTTCCACACAAACACACGCACACCGCTCTGTGTAAATGTCCCTCTCTCTATCACCACCCCGGGCAGTGTGTTCCACACACACACACACACACCACTGTGTCAATGTCCCTGTCTCTATCACCACCCCGGGTAGTGTGTTCCACACACACGCGCACACCACTCTGTGTAAATGTCCCTGTCTCTATCACCACCCCGGGCAGTGTATTCCACACACACACACGCACACCGCTCTGTGTAAATGTCCCTGTCTCTATCACCACCCCGGGCAGTGTGTTCCACACACACACACGCACACCGCTCTGTGAAAATGTCCCTGTCTCTATCACCACCCCGGGCAGTGTGTTCCACACACACCTGCCACTGTGTAAATATCCCTGTCTCTATCACCACCCCGGGCAGTGTGTTCCACACACACTCGCACACCGCTCTGTGTCAATGTCCCTGTCTCTATCACCACCCTGGGCAGTGTGTTCCACACACACCCGCCACTGTGTAAATGTGCCTGTCTCTATCACCACCCCGGGCAGTGTGCTCCACACACAGGCGCACACCGCTCTGTGTCAATGTCCCTGTCTCTATCACCACCCCGGGCAGTGTGTTCCACACACAGGCGCACACCGTTCTGTGTCAATGTCCCTGTCTCTATCACCACCCCGGGCAGTGTGTTCCACACACAGGCGCACACCGCTCTGTGTCAATGTCCCTGTCTCTATCACCACCCCGGGCAGTGTGTTCCACACACAGGCGCACACCACTCTGTGTCAATGTCCCTGTCTCTATCTCCACCCCGGGCAGTGTGTTCCACACACACGCGCACACCGCTCTGTGTAAGTGTCCCTGTCTGTATCACCACCCCGGGCAGTGTATTCCACACACACACACACACCGCTCTGTGTCAATGTCCCTGTCTCTATCACCACCCCGGGCACTGTGTTCCACACACAGGCGCACACCAGTCTGTGTCAATGTCCCTGTCTCTATCACCACCCCGGGCAGTGTGTTCCACACACACGCGCACACCGCTCTGTGTAAATGTTCCTGTCTCTATCACCACCCCGGGCAGTGTGTTAAACACACACACGCCACTGTGTAAATGTCCCTGTCTCTATCACCATCCCGGGCAGTGTGTTCCACACACAGGCGCACACCGCTCTGTGTAAATGTCCCTGTCTCTATCACCATCCCGGGCAGTGTGTTCCATACACACGCCACTGTGTAAATGTCCCTGTCTCTATCACCACCCCGGGCAGTGTGTTCCACACACAGGCGCACACCGCTCTGTGTAAGTGTCCCTGTCTCTATCACCACCCCGGGCAGTGTGTTCCACACACACACACACACACACACACCGCTCTCTGTAAATGTCCCCGTCTCCATCACCACCCCGGGCAGTGTATTCCACACACACGCGCACAGCACTCTGTGTAAATGTCCCTGTCTCTATCACCACCCCGGGCAGTGTATTCCACACACACACACACACACGCACACCGCTCTGTGTAAATGTCCCTGTCTCTATCACCACCCCGGGCAGTGTGTTCCACACACACGCGCACACCACTCTGTGTAAATGTCCCTGTCTCTATCACCACCCCGGGCAGTGTATTCCACACACACGTGCACACCGCTCTGTGTAAGTGTCCCTGTCTCTATCACCACCCCGGGCAGTGTGTTCCACACGCACACGCGCACACCACTCTGTGTAAGTGTCCCTGTCTCTATCACCACCCTGGGCAGTCTGTTCCACACACACACACACACACACACACACACACCGTTCTGTGTAAATGTCCCTGTCTCTATCACCACCCCGGGCAGTGTATTCCACACACACACACGCACACCGCTCTGTGTAAATGTCCCTGTCTCTATCACCACCCCGGGCAGTGTGTTCCACACACACACACGCACACCGCTCTGTGTAAATGTCCCTGTCTCTATCACCACCCCGGGCAGTGTGTTCCACACACACACGCGCAGACCGCTCTGTGTCAATGTCCCTGTCTCTATCACCACCCCGGGCAGTGTGTTCCACACACAGGCGCACACCGCTCTGTGTAAATGTCCCTGTCTCTATCACCACCCCAGGCAGTGTGTTCCGCGCACACCACTCTGTGTCAATGTCCCTGTCTCTATCACCACCCCGGGCAGTGTATTACACACACACACGCCACTGTGTAAATGTGCCTGTCTCTATCACCACCCCGGGCAGTGTGTTACACACACACACGCACACCGCTCTGTGTAAATGTCTCTGTCTCTATCACCACCCCGGGCAGTGTGTTCCACACACACACACACACACAGGCGCACACCGCTCTGTGTCAATGTCCCTGTCTCTATCACCACCCCGGGCAGTGTGATCCACACACAGGCGCACACCGCTCTGTGTCAATGTCCCTGTCTCTATCACCACCCCGGGCAGTGTGTTCCACACACAGGCGCACACCAGTCTGTGTAATTGTCCCTGTCTCTATCACCACCCCGGGCAGTGTGTTACACACACAGGCACACACCGCTCTGTGTAAATGTCCCTGTCTCTATCACCACCCCGGGCAGTGTGTTACACACACACAGGCGCACAACACTCTGTGTAAATGTCCCTGTCTCTATCACCACCCCGGGCAGTGTGTTCCACACACAGGCGCACACCGCTCTGTGTAAGTGTCCCTGTCTCTATCACCACCCCGGGCAGTGTGTTCCACACACACACACACACACACACACCGCTCTCTGTAAATGTCCCCGTCTCCATCACCACCCCGGGCAGTGTATTCCACACACACGCGCACAGCACTCTGTGTAAATGTCCCTGTCTCTATCACCACCCCGGGCAGTGTATTCCACACACACACACACACACGCACACCGCTCTGTGTAAATGTCCCTGTCTCTATCACCACCCCGGGCAGTGTGTTCCACACACACGCGCACACCACTCTGTGTAAATGTCCCTGTCTCTATCACCACCCCGGGCAGTGTATTCCACACACACGTGCACACCGCTCTGTGTAAGTGTCCCTGTCTCTATCACCACCCCGGGCAGTGTGTTCCACACGCACACGCGCACACCACTCTGTGTAAGTGTCCCTGTCTCTATCACCACCCTGGGCAGTCTGTTCCACACACACACACACACACACACACACACACCGTTCTGTGTAAATGTCCCTGTCTCTATCACCACCCCGGGCAGTGTATTCCACACACACACACGCACACCGCTCTGTGTAAATGTCCCTGTCTCTATCACCACCCCGGGCAGTGTGTTCCACACACACACACGCACACCGCTCTGTGTAAATGTCCCTGTCTCTATCACCACTCCGGGCAGTGTGTTACACACACACACACACACGCACACACACCACTGTGTAAATGTCCCTGTCTCTATCACCACCCCGGGCAGTGTATTCCACACACACACACGCACACCGCTCTGTGTAAATGTCCCTGTCTCTATCACCACCCCAGGCAGTGTATTCCACACACACACACGCACACCGCTCTGTGTAAATGTCCCTGTCTCTATCACCACCCCGGGCAGTGTGTTCCGCGCACACCACTCTGTGTCAATGTCCCTGTCTCTATCACCACCCCGGGCAGTGTATTACACACACACACGCCACTGTGTAAATGTGCCTGTCTCTATCACCACCCCGGGCAGTGTGTTACACACACACACGCACACCGCTCTGTGTAAATGTCCCTGTCTCTATCACCACCCCGGGCAGTGTGTTCCGCGCACACCACTCTGTGTCAATGTCCCTGTCTCTATCACCACCCCGGGCAGTGTGTTCCACACACAGGCGCAGACCAGTCTGTGTAATTGTCCCTGTCTCTATCACCACCCCGGGCAGTGTGTTCCACACACACGCGCACACGGCTCTGTGTAAATGTCCCTGTCTCTACCACCACCCCGGGCAGTGTGTTCCACACACAGGCGCACACCGCTCTGTGTAAATGTCCCTGTCTCTATCACCACCCCGGGCAGTGTGTTACACACACACACACGCACACCACTCTGTGTAAATGTCCCTGTCTCTATCACTACCCCGGGCAGTGTGTTACACACACACACGCCACTGTGTAAATGTGCCTGTCTCTATCACCACCCCGGGCAGTGTGTTAAACACACACACGCCACTGTGTAAATGTCCCTGTCTCTATCACCATCCCGGGCAGTGTGTTCCACACACACGCGCACACCGCTCTGTGTAAATGTCCCTGTCTCTATCACCATCCCGGGCAGTGTGTTCCATAAACACGCCACTGTGTAAATGTCCCTGTCTCTATCACCACCCCTGGGCAGTGTGTTCCACACACAGGCGCACACCGCTCTGTGTAAGTGTCCCTGTCTCTATCACCACCCCGGGCAGTGTGTTCCACACACACACACACACACACACACACACACCGCTCTCTGTAAATGTCCCCGTCTCCATCACCACCCTGGGCAGTGTATTCCACACACACGCGCACACCACTCTGTGTAAATGTCCCTGTCTATATCACCACCCCGGGCAGTGTGTTACACACACAGGCGCACACCGCTCTGTGTAAATGTCCCTGTCTCTATCACCACCCCGGGCAGTGTGTTCCACACACAGGCGCACACCGCTCTGTGTAAATGTCCCTGTCTCTATCACCACCCCTGGCAGTGTGTTACACACACACACACGCACACCACTCTGTGTAAATGTCCCTGTCTCTATCACCACCCCGGGCAGTGTGTTCCAACACACGCACGCACACCGCTCTGTGTAAATGTCCCTGTCTCTATCACCACCCCGGGCAGTGTGTTCCACACACACACGCGCACACCGCTCTATGTAAATGTCCCTGTCTCCATCACCACCCCGGGCAGTGTGTTCCGCGCACACGCGCACACCACTCTGTGTCAATGTCCCTGTCTCTATCACCACCCCGGGCAGTGTGTTACACACACACACGCACACCGCTCTGTGTAAATGTCCCTGTCTCTATCACCACCCCGGGCAGTGTGTTCCACACACACACACACACACACACACACACCGCTCTCTGTAAATGTCCCTGTCTCCATCACCACCCCGGGCAGTGTATTCCACACACACGCGCACACCACTCTGTGTAAATGTCCCTGTCTCTATCACCACCCCGGGCAGTGTGTTCCACACAAACACACGCACACCGCTCTGTGTAAATGTCCCTCTCTCTATCACCACCCCGGGCAGTGTGTTCCACACACACACACACACACCACTGTGTCAATGTCCCTGTCTCTATCACCACCCCGGGTAGTGTGTTCCACACACACGCGCACACCACTCTGTGTAAATGTCCCTGTCTCTATCACCACCCCGGGCAGTGTATTCCACACACACACACGCACACCGCTCTGTGTAAATGTCCCTGTCTCTATCACCACCCCGGGCAGTGTGTTCCACACACACACACGCACACCGCTCTGTGAAAATGTCCCTGTCTCTATCACCACCCCGGGCAGTGTGTTCCACACACACCTGCCACTGTGTAAATATCCCTGTCTCTATCACCACCCCGGGCAGTGTGTTCCACACACACTCGCACACCGCTCTGTGTCAATGTCCCTGTCTCTATCACCACCCTGGGCAGTGTGTTCCACACACACCCGCCACTGTGTAAATGTGCCTGTCTCTATCACCACCCCGGGCAGTGTGCTCCACACACAGGCGCACACCGCTCTGTGTCAATGTCCCTGTCTCTATCACCACCCCGGGCAGTGTGTTCCACACACAGGCGCACACCGTTCTGTGTCAATGTCCCTGTCTCTATCACCACCCCGGGCAGTGTGTTCCACACACAGGCGCACACCGCTCTGTGTCAATGTCCCTGTCTCTATCACCACCCCGGGCAGTGTGTTCCACACACAGGCGCACACCACTCTGTGTCAATGTCCCTGTCTCTATCTCCACCCCGGGCAGTGTGTTCCACACACACGCGCACACCGCTCTGTGTAAGTGTCCCTGTCTGTATCACCACCCCGGGCAGTGTATTCCACACACACACACACACCGCTCTGTGTCAATGTCCCTGTCTCTATCACCACCCCGGGCACTGTGTTCCACACACAGGCGCACACCAGTCTGTGTCAATGTCCCTGTCTCTATCACCACCCCGGGCAGTGTGTTCCACACACACGCGCACACCGCTCTGTGTAAATGTTCCTGTCTCTATCACCACCCCGGGCAGTGTGTTAAACACACACACGCCACTGTGTAAATGTCCCTGTCTCTATCACCATCCCGGGCAGTGTGTTCCACACACAGGCGCACACCGCTCTGTGTAAATGTCCCTGTCTCTATCACCATCCCGGGCAGTGTGTTCCATACACACGCCACTGTGTAAATGTCCCTGTCTCTATCACCACCCCGGGCAGTGTGTTCCACACACAGGCGCACACCGCTCTGTGTAAGTGTCCCTGTCTCTATCACCACCCCGGGCAGTGTGTTCCACACACACACACACACACACACACCGCTCTCTGTAAATGTCCCCGTCTCCATCACCACCCCGGGCAGTGTATTCCACACACACGCGCACAGCACTCTGTGTAAATGTCCCTGTCTCTATCACCACCCCGGGCAGTGTATTCCACACACACACACACACACGCACACCGCTCTGTGTAAATGTCCCTGTCTCTATCACCACCCCGGGCAGTGTGTTCCACACACACGCGCACACCACTCTGTGTAAATGTCCCTGTCTCTATCACCACCCCGGGCAGTGTATTCCACACACACGTGCACACCGCTCTGTGTAAGTGTCCCTGTCTCTATCACCACCCCGGGCAGTGTGTTCCACACGCACACGCGCACACCACTCTGTGTAAGTGTCCCTGTCTCTATCACCACCCTGGGCAGTCTGTTCCACACACACACACACACACACACACACACACCGTTCTGTGTAAATGTCCCTGTCTCTATCACCACCCCGGGCAGTGTATTCCACACACACACACGCACACCGCTCTGTGTAAATGTCCCTGTCTCTATCACCACCCCGGGCAGTGTGTTCCACACACACACACGCACACCGCTCTGTGTAAATGTCCCTGTCTCTATCACCACCCCGGGCAGTGTGTTCCACACACACACGCGCAGACCGCTCTGTGTCAATGTCCCTGTCTCTATCACCACCCCGGGCAGTGTGTTCCACACACAGGCGCACACCGCTCTGTGTAAATGTCCCTGTCTCTATCACCACCCCAGGCAGTGTGTTCCGCGCACACCACTCTGTGTCAATGTCCCTGTCTCTATCACCACCCCGGGCAGTGTATTACACACACACACGCCACTGTGTAAATGTGCCTGTCTCTATCACCACCCCGGGCAGTGTGTTACACACACACACGCACACCGCTCTGTGTAAATGTCTCTGTCTCTATCACCACCCCGGGCAGTGTGTTCCACACACACACACACACACAGGCGCACACCGCTCTGTGTCAATGTCCCTGTCTCTATCACCACCCCGGGCAGTGTGATCCACACACAGGCGCACACCGCTCTGTGTCAATGTCCCTGTCTCTATCACCACCCCGGGCAGTGTGTTCCACACACAGGCGCACACCAGTCTGTGTAATTGTCCCTGTCTCTATCACCACCCCGGGCAGTGTGTTACACACACAGGCACACACCGCTCTGTGTAAATGTCCCTGTCTCTATCACCACCCCGGGCAGTGTGTTACACACACACAGGCGCACAACACTCTGTGTAAATGTCCCTGTCTCTATCACCACCCCGGGCAGTGTATTCCACACACACACACGCACACCGCTCTGTGTAAATGTCCCTGTCTCTATCACTTCCCCGGGCAGTGTGTTACACACACACACGCACACCACTCTGTGTAAATGTCCCAGTCTCTATCACCACCCCGGGCAGTGTATTCCACACACACACACACACACACACCCACCGCTGTGTAAATGTCCCTGTCTCTATCACCACCCCGGGCAGTGTGTTACACACACACGCGCACACCACTCTGTGTCAATGTTCCTGTCTCTATCACCACCCCGGGCAGTGTGTTACACACACACACGCCACTGTGTAAATGTCCCTGTCTCTATCACCACCCCGGGCAGTGTGTTCCACACACAGGCGCACACCGCTCTCTGTAAATGTCCCTGTCTCTATCACCACCCCGGGCAGTGTATTCCACACACACGTGCACACTGCTCTGTGTAAGTGTCCCTGTCTCTATCACCACCCCGGGCAGTGTGTTCCACACGCACACGCGCACACCACTCTGTGTAAGTGTCCCTGTCTCTATCACCACCCCGGGCAGTGTGTTCCACACACACACACACACACACACACACACACCGTTCTGTGTAAATGTCCCTGTCTCTATCACCACCCCGGGCAGTGTATTCCACACACACACACGCACACCGCTCTGTGTAAATGTCCCTGTCTCTATCACCACCCCGGGCAGTGTGTTCCACACACACACACGCACACCGCTCTGTGTAAATGTCCCTGTCTCTATCACCACCCCGGGCACTGTGTTCCACACACACCCGCCACTGTGTAAATGTCCCTGTCTCTATCACCACCCCGGGCAGTGTGTTCCACACACAGGCGCACACCGCTCTGTGTCAATGTCCCTGTCTCTATCACCACCCCGGGCAGTGTGTTCCACACACAGGCGCACACCAGTCTGTGTCAATGTCCCTGTCTCTATCACCACCCCGGGCAGTGTGTTCCACACACACACGCGCAGACCGCTCTGTGTCAATGTCCCTGTCTCTATCACCACCCCGGGCAGTGTGTTCCACACACAGGCGCACACCAGTCTGTGTCAATGTCCCTGTCTCTATCACCAACCCGGGCAGTGTGTTCCACACACACGCGCACACCGCTCTGTGTAAATGTCCCTGTCTCTATCAGCACCCCGGGCAGTGTGTTACACACACACAGGCGCACACCACTCTGTGTAAATGTCCCTGTCTCTATCACCACCCCGGGCAGTGTATTCCACACACACACACGCACACCGCTCTGTATAAATGTCCCTGTCTCTATCACCACTCCGGGCAGTGTGTTACACACACACACACACACGCACACACACCACTGTGTAAATGTCCCTGTCTCTATCACCACCCCGGGCAGTGTATTCCACACACACACACGCACACCGCTCTGTGTAAATGTCCCTGTCTCTATCACCACCCCAGGCAGTGTGTTCCACACACAGGCGCACACCACTCTGTGTAAATGTCCCTGTCTCTATCACCACCCCGGGCAGTGTGTTCCGCGCACACCACTCTGTGTCAATGTCCCTGTCTCTATCACCACCCCGGGCAGTGTATTACACACACACACGCCACTGTGTAAATGTGCCTGTCTCTATCACCACCCCGGGCAGTGTGTTACACACACACACGCACACCGCTCTGTGTAAATGTCCCTGTCTCTATCACCACCCCGGGCAGTGTGTTCCACACACACGCGCACACCGCTCTGTGTAAATGTCCCTGTCTCTATCACCACCCCGGGCAGTGTGTTACACACACACACACGCACACCACTCTGTGTAAATGTCCCTGTCTCTATCACTACCCCGGGCAGTGTGTTACACACACACACGCCACTGTGTAAATGTGCCTGTCTCTATCACCACCCCGGGCAGTGTGTTCCACACACACCTGCCACTGTGTAAATATCCCTGTCTCTATCACCACCCCGGGCAGTGTGTTCCACACACACTCGCACACCGCTCTGTGTCAATGTCCCTGTCTCTATCACCACCCTGGGCAGTGTGTTCCACACACACCCGCCACTGTGTAAATGTGCCTGTCTCTATCACCACCCCGGGCAGTGTGCTCCACACACAGGCGCACACCGCTCTGTGTCAATGTCCCTGTCTCTATCACCACCCCGGGCAGTGTGTTCCACACACAGGCGCACACCGTTCTGTGTCAATGTCCCTGTCTCTATCACCACCACGGGCAGTGTGTTCCACACACAGGCGCACACCGCTCTGTGTCAATGTCCCTGTCTCTATCACCACCCCGGGCAGTGTGTTCCACACACAGGCGCACACCACTCTGTGTCAATGTCCCTGTCTCTATCTCCACCCCGGGCAGTGTGTTCCACACACACGCGCACACCGCTCTGTGTAAGTGTCCCTGTCTGTATCACCACCCCGGGCAGTGTATTCCACACACACACACACACACACACTCCGCTCTGTGTCAATGTCCCTGTCTCTATCACCACCCCGGGCAGTGTGTTCCACACACAGGCGCACACCAGTCTGTGTAATTGTCCCTGTCTCTATCACCACCCCGGGCAGTGTGTTACACACACAGGCACACACCGCTCTGTGTAAATGTCCCTGTCTCTATCACCACCCCGGGCAGTGTGTTACACACACACAGGCGCACAACACTCTGTGTAAATGTCCCTGTCTCTATCACCACCCCGGGCAGTGTATTCCAGACACACACACGCACACCGCTCTGTGTAAATGTCCCTGTCTCTATCACTTCCCCGGGCAGTGTGTTACACACACACACGCACACCACTCTGTGTAAATGTCCCAGTCTCTATCACCACCCCGGGCAGTGTATTCCACACACACACACACACACACACCCACCGCTGTGTAAATGTCCCTGTCTCTATCACCACCCCGGGCAGTGTGTTACACACACACGCGCACACCACTCTGTGTCAATGTTCCTGTCTCTATCACCACCCCGGGCAGTGTGTTACACACACACACGCCACTGTGTAAATGTCCCTGTCTCTATCACCACCCCGGGCAGTGTGTTCCACACACAGGCGCACACCGCTCTCTGTAAATGTCCCTGTCTCTATCACCACCCCGGGCAGTGTATTCCACACACACGTGCACACCGCTCTGTGTAAGTGTCCCTGTCTCTATCACCACCCCGGGCAGTGTGTTCCACACGCACACGCGCACACCACTCTGTGTAAGTGTCCCTGTCTCTATCACCACCCCGGGCAGTGTGTTCCACACACACACACACACACACACACACCGTTCTGTGTAAATGTCCCTGTCTCTATCACACCCCGGGCAGTGTATTCCACACACACACACGCACACCGCTCTGTGTAAATGTCCCTGTCTCTATCACCACCCCGGGCAGTGTGTTCCACACACACACACGCACACCGCTCTGTGTAAATGTCCCTGTCTCTATCACCACCCCGGGCACTGTGTTCCACACACACCCGCCACTGTGTAAATGTCCCTGTCTCTATCACCACCCCGGGCAGTGTGTTCCACACACAGGCGCACACCGCTCTGTGTCAATGTCCCTGTCTCTATCACCACCCCGGGCAGTGTGTTCCACACACAGGCGCACACCAGTCTGTGTCAATGTCCCTGTCTCCATCACCAAACCGGGCAGTGTGTTCCACACACACGCGCACACCGCTCTGTGTAAATGTCCCTGTCTCTATCAGCACCCCGGGCAGTGTGTTACACACACACAGGCGCACACCACTCTGTGTAAATGTCCCTGTCTCTATCACCACCCCGGGCAGTGTATTCCACACACACACACGCACACCGCTCTGTGTAAATGTCCCTGTCTCTATCACCACCCCAGGCAGTGTATTCCACACACACACACGCACACCGCTCTGTGTAAATGTCCCTGTCTCTATCACCACCCCGGGCAGTGTGTTCCGCGCACACCACTCTGTGTCAATGTCCCTGTCTCTATCACCACCCCGGGCAGTGTATTACACACACACACGCCACTGTGTAAATGTGCCTGTCTCTATCACCACCCCGGGCAGTGTGTTACACACACACACGCACACCGCTCTGTGTAAATGTCCCTGTCTCTATCACCACCCCGGGCAGTGTGTTCCGCGCACACCACTCTGTGTCAATGTCCCTGTCTCTATCACCACCCCGGGCAGTGTGTTCCACACACAGGCGCAGACCAGTCTGTGTAATTGTCCCTGTCTCTATCACCACCCCGGGCAGTGTGTTCCACACACACGCGCACACGGCTCTGTGTAAATGTCCCTGTCTCTACCACCACCCCGGGCAGTGTGTTCCACACACAGGCGCACACCGCTCTGTGTAAATGTCCCTGTCTCTATCACCACCCCGGGCAGTGTGTTACACACACACACACGCACACCACTCTGTGTAAATGTCCCTGTCTCTATCACTACCCCGGGCAGTGTGTTACACACACACACGCCACTGTGTAAATGTGCCTGTCTCTATCACCACCCCGGGCAGTGTGTTAAACACACACACGCCACTGTGTAAATGTCCCTGTCTCTATCACCATCCCGGGCAGTGTGTTCCACACACACGCGCACACCGCTCTGTGTAAATGTCCCTGTCTCTATCACCATCCCGGGCAGTGTGTTCCATACACACGCCACTGTGTAAATGTCCCTGTCTCTATCACCACCCCTGGGCAGTGTGTTCCACACACAGGCGCACACCGCTCTGTGTAAGTGTCCCTGTCTCTATCACCACCCCGGGCAGTGTGTTCCACACACACACGCGCACACCGCTCTATGTAAATGTCCCTGTCTCCATCACCACCCCGGGCAGTGTGTTCCGCGCACACGCGCACACCACTCTGTGTCAATGTCCCTGTCTCTATCACCACCCCGGGCAGTGTGTTACACACACACACGCACACCGCTCTGTGTAAATGTCCCTGTCTCTATCACCACCCCGGGCAGTGTGTTCCACACACACACACACACACACACACACACCGCTCTCTGTAAATGTCCCTGTCTCCATCACCACCCCGGGCAGTGTATTCCACACACACGCGCACACCACTCTGTGTAAATGTCCCTGTCTCTATCACCACCCCGGGCAGTGTGTTCCACACAAACACACGCACACCGCTCTGTGTAAATGTCCCTCTCTCTATCACCACCCCGGGCAGTGTGTTCCACACACACACACACACACCACTGTGTCAATGTCCCTGTCTCTATCACCACCCCGGGTAGTGTGTTCCACACACACGCGCACACCACTCTGTGTAAATGTCCCTGTCTCTATCACCACCCCGGGCAGTGTATTCCACACACACACACGCACACCGCTCTGTGTAAATGTCCCTGTCTCTATCACCACCCCGGGCAGTGTGTTCCACACACACACACGCACACCGCTCTGTGTCAATGTCCCTGTCTCTATCACCACCCTGGGCAGTGTGTTCCACACACACCCGCCACTGTGTAAATGTGCCTGTCTCTATCACCACCCCGGGCAGTGTGCTCCACACACAGGCGCACACCGCTCTGTGTCAATGTCCCTGTCTCTATCACCACCCCGGGCAGTGTGTTCCACACACAGGCGCACACCGTTCTGTGTCAATGTCCCTGTCTCTATCACCACCCCGGGCAGTGTGTTCCACACACAGGCGCACACCGCTCTGTGTCAATGTCCCTGTCTCTATCACCACCCCGGGCAGTGTGTTCCACACACAGGCGCACACCACTCTGTGTCAATGTCCCTGTCTCTATCTCCACCCCGGGCAGTGTGTTCCACACACACGCGCACACCGCTCTGTGTAAGTGTCCCTGTCTGTATCACCACCCCGGGCAGTGTATTCCACACACACACACACACCGCTCTGTGTCAATGTCCCTGTCTCTATCACCACCCCGGGCACTGTGTTCCACACACAGGCGCACACCAGTCTGTGTCAATGTCCCTGTCTCTATCACCACCCCGGGCAGTGTGTTCCACACACACGCGCACACCGCTCTGTGTAAATGTTCCTGTCTCTATCACCACCCCGGGCAGTGTGTTAAACACACACACGCCACTGTGTAAATGTCCCTGTCTCTATCACCATCCCGGGCAGTGTGTTCCACACACAGGCGCACACCGCTCTGTGTAAATGTCCCTGTCTCTATCACCATCCCGGGCAGTGTGTTCCATACACACGCCACTGTGTAAATGTCCCTGTCTCTATCACCACCCCGGGCAGTGTGTTCCACACACAGGCGCACACCGCTCTGTGTAAGTGTCCCTGTCTCTATCACCACCCCGGGCAGTGTGTTCCACACACACACACACACACACACACCGCTCTCTGTAAATGTCCCCGTCTCCATCACCACCCCGGGCAGTGTATTCCACACACACGCGCACACCACTCTGTGTAAATGTCCCTGTCTCTATCACCACCCCGGGCAGTGTATTCCACACACACACACACACACGCACACCGCTCTGTGTAAATGTCCCTGTCTCTATCACCACCCCGGGCAGTGTGTTCCACACACACGCGCACACCACTCTGTGTAAATGTCCCTGTCTCTATCACCACCCCGGGCAGTGTATTCCACACACACGTGCACACCGCTCTGTGTAAGTGTCCCTGTCTCTATCACCACCCCGGGCAGTGTGTTCCACACGCACACGCGCACACCACTCTGTGTAAGTGTCCCTGTCTCTATCACCACCCTGGGCAGTCTGTTCCACACACACACACACACACACACACACACACCGTTCTGTGTAAATGTCCCTGTCTCTATCACCACCCCGGGCAGTGTATTCCACACACACACACGCACACCGCTCTGTGTAAATGTCCCTGTCTCTATCACCACCCCGGGCAGTGTGTTCCACACACACACACGCACACCGCTCTGTGTAAATGTCCCTGTCTCTATCACCACCCCGGGCAGTGTGTTCCACACACACACGCGCAGACCGCTCTGTGTCAATGTCCCTGTCTCTATCACCACCCCGGGCAGTGTGTTCCACACACAGGCGCACACCGCTCTGTGTAAATGTCCCTGTCTCTATCACCACCCCAGGCAGTGTGTTCCGCGCACACCACTCTGTGTCAATGTCCCTGTCTCTATCACCACCCCGGGCAGTGTATTACACACACACACGCCACTGTGTAAATGTGCCTGTCTCTATCACCACCCCGGGCAGTGTGTTACACACACACACGCACACCGCTCTGTGTAAATGTCTCTGTCTCTATCACCACCCCGGGCAGTGTGTTCCACACACACACACACACACAGGCGCACACCGCTCTGTGTCAATGTCCCTGTCTCTATCACCACCCCGGGCAGTGTGATCCACACACAGGCGCACACCGCTCTGTGTCAATGTCCCTGTCTCTATCACCACCCCGGGCAGTGTGTTCCACACACAGGCGCACACCAGTCTGTGTAATTGTCCCTGTCTCTATCACCAACCCCGGGCAGTGTGTTACACACACAGGCACACACCGCTCTGTGTAAATGTCCCTGTCTCTATCACCACCCCGGGCAGTGTGTTACACACACACAGGCGCACAACACTCTGTGTAAATGTCCCTGTCTCTATCACCACCCCGGGCAGTGTATTCCACACACACACACGCACACCGCTCTGTGTAAATGTCCCTGTCTCTATCACTTCCCGGGCAGTGTGTTACACACACACACGCACACCACTCTGTGTAAATGTCCCAGTCTCTATCACCACCCCGGGCAGTGTATTCCACACACACACACACACACACACCCACCGCTGTGTAAATGTCCCTGTCTCTATCACCACCCCGGGCAGTGTGTTACACACACACGCGCACACCACTCTGTGTCAATGTTCCTGTCTCTATCACCACCCCGGGCAGTGTGTTACACACACACACGCCACTGTGTAAATGTCCCTGTCTCTATCACCACCCCGGGCAGTGTGTTCCACACACAGGCGCACACCGCTCTCTGTAAATGTCCCTGTCTCTATCACCACCCCGGGCAGTGTATTCCACACACACGTGCACACCGCTCTGTGTAAGTGTCCCTGTCTCTATCACCACCCCGGGCAGTGTGTTCCACACGCACACGCGCACACCACTCTGTGTAAGTGTCCCTGTCTCTATCACCACCCCGGGCAGTGTGTTCCACACACACACACACACACACACACACCGTTCTGTGTAAATGTCCCTGTCTCTATCACCACCCCGGGCAGTGTATTCCACACACACACACGCACACCGCTCTGTGTAAATGTCCCTGTCTCTATCACCACCCCGGGCAGTGCGTTCCACACACACACACGCACACCGCTCTGTGTAAATGTCCCTGTCTCTATCACCACCCCGGGCACTGTGTTCCACACACACCCGCCACTGTGTAAATGTCCCTGTCTCTATCACCACCCCGGGCAGTGTGTTCCACACACAGGCGCACACCGCTCTGTGTCAATGTCCCTGTCTCTATCACCACCCCGGGCAGTGTGTTCCACACACAGGCGCACACCAGTCTGTGTCAATGTCCCTGTCTCTATCACCACCCCGGGCAGTGTGTTCCACACACACACGCGCAGACCGCTCTGTGTCAATGTCCCTGTCTCTATCACCACCCCGGGCAGTGTGTTCCACACACAGGCGCACACCAGTCTGTGTCAATGTCCCTGTCTCTATCACCAACCCGGGCAGTGTGTTCCACACACACGCGCACACCGCTCTGTGTAAATGTCCCTGTCTCTATCAGCACCCCGGGCAGTGTGTTACACACACACAGGCGCACACCACTCTGTGTAAATGTCCCTGTCTCTATCACCACCCCGGGCAGTGTATTCCACACACACACACGCACACCGCTCTGTGTAAATGTCCCTGTCTCTATCACCACTCCGGGCAGTGTGTTACACACACACACACACACGCACACACACCACTGTGTAAATGTCCCTGTCTCTATCACCACCCCGGGCAGTGTATTCCACACACACACACGCACACCGCTCTGTGTAAATGTCCCTGTCTCTATCACCACCCCAGGCAGTGTGTTCCACACACAGGCGCACACCACTCTGTGTAAATGTCCCTGTCTCTATCACCACCCCGGGCAGTGTGTTCCGCGCACACCACTCTGTGTCAATGTCCCTGTCTCTATCACCACCCCGGGCAGTGTATTACACACACACACGCCACTGTGTAAATGTGCCTGTCTCTATCACCACCCCGGGCAGTGTGTTACACACACACACGCACACCGCTCTGTGTAAATGTCCCTGTCTCTATCACCACCCCGGGCAGTGTGTTCCACACACACGCGCACACCGCTCTGTGTAAATGTCCCTGTCTCTATCACCACCCGGGCAGTGTGTTACACACACACACACGCACACCACTCTGTGTAAATGTCCCTGTCTCTATCACTACCCCGGGCAGTGTGTTACACACACACACGCCACTGTGTAAATGTGCCTGTCTCTATCACCACCCCGGGCAGTGTGTTCCACACACACCTGCCACTGTGTAAATATCCCTGTCTCTATCACCACCCCGGGCAGTGTGTTCCACACACACTCGCACACCGCTCTGTGTCAATGTCCCTGTCTCTATCACCACCCTGGGCAGTGTGTTCCACACACACCCGCCACTGTGTAAATGTGCCTGTCTCTATCACCACCCCGGGCAGTGTGCTCCACACACAGGCGCACACCGCTCTGTGTCAATGTCCCTGTCTCTATCACCACCCCGGGCAGTGTGTTCCACACACAGGCGCACACCATTCTGTGTCAATGTCCCTGTCTCTATCACCACCCCGGGCAGTGTGTTCCACACACAGGCGCACACCGCTCTGTGTCAATGTCCCTGTCTCTATCACCACCCCGGGCAGTGTGTTCCACACACAGGCGCACACCACTCTGTGTCAATGTCCCTGTCTCTATCTCCACCCCGGGCAGTGTGTTCCACACACACGCGCACACCGCTCTGTGTAAGTGTCCCTGTCTGTATCACCACCCCGGGCAGTGTATTCCACACACACACACACACACACACTCCGCTCTGTGTCAATGTCCCTGTCTCTATCACCACCCCGGGCAGTGTGTTCCACACACAGGCGCACACCAGTCTGTGTAATTGTCCCTGTCTCTATCACCACCCCGGGCAGTGTGTTACACACACAGGCACACACCGCTCTGTGTAAATGTCCCTGTCTCTATCACCACCCCGGGCAGTGTGTTACACACACACAGGCGCACAACACTCTGTGTAAATGTCCCTGTCTCTATCACCACCCCGGGCAGTGTATTCCAGACACACACACGCACACCGCTCTGTGTAAATGTCCCTGTCTCTATCACTTCCCCGGGCAGTGTGTTACACACACACACGCACACCACTCTGTGTAAATGTCCCAGTCTCTATCACCACCCCGGGCAGTGTATTCCACACACACACACACACACACACCCACCGCTGTGTAAATGTCCCTGTCTCTATCACCACCCCGGGCAGTGTGTTACACACACACGCGCACACCACTCTGTGTCAATGTTCCTGTCTCTATCACCACCCCGGGCAGTGTGTTACACACACACACGCCACTGTGTAAATGTCCCTGTCTCTATCACCACCCCGGGCAGTGTGTTCCACACACAGGCGCACACCGCTCTCTGTAAATGTCCCTGTCTCTATCACCACCCCGGGCAGTGTATTCCACACACACGTGCACACCGCTCTGTGTAAGTGTCCCTGTCTCTATCACCACCCCGGGCAGTGTGTTCCACACGCACACGCGCACACCACTCTGTGTAAGTGTCCCTGTCTCTATCACCACCCCGGGCAGTGTGTTCCACACACACACACACACACACACACACACACCGTTCTGTGTAAATGTCCCTGTCTCTATCACACCCCGGGCAGTGTATTCCACACACACACACGCACACCGCTCTGTGTAAATGTCCCTGTCTCTATCACCACCCCGGGCAGTGTGTTCCACACACACACACGCACACCGCTCTGTGTAAATGTCCCTGTCTCTATCACCACCCCGGGCACTGTGTTCCACACACACCCGCCACTGTGTAAATGTCCCTGTCTCTATCACCACCCCGGGCAGTGTGTTCCACACACAGGCGCACACCGCTCTGTGTCAATGTCCCTGTCTCTATCACCACCCCGGGCAGTGTGTTCCACACACAGGCGCACACCAGTCTGTGTCAATGTCCCTGTCTCTATCACCACCCCGGGCAGTGTGTTCCACACACACACGCGCAGACCGCTCTGTGTCAATGTCCCTGTCTCTATCACCACCCCGGGCAGTGTGTTCCACACACAGGCGCACACCGCTCTGTGTCAATGTCCCTGTCTCTATCACCACCCCGGGCAGTGTGTTCCACACACAGGCGCACACCAGTCTGTGTCAATGTCCCTGTCTCTATCACCAACCCGGGCAGTGTGTTCCACACACACGCGCACACCGCTCTGTGTAAATGTCCCTGTCTCTATCAGCACCCCGGGCAGTGTGTTACACACACACAGGCGCACACCACTCTGTGTAAATGTCCCTGTCTCTATCACCACCCCGGGCAGTGTATTCCACACACACACACGCACACCGCTCTGTGTAAATGTCCCTGTCTCTATCACCACTCCGGGCAGTGTGTTACACACACACACACACACGCACACACACCACTGTGTAAATGTCCCTGTCTCTATCACCACCCCGGGCAGTGTATTCCACACACACACACGCACACCGCTCTGTGTAAATGTCCCTGTCTCTATCACCACCCCAGGCAGTGTGTTCCACACACAGGCGCACACCACTCTGTGTAAATGTCCCTGTCTCTATCACCACCCCGGGCAGTGTGTTCCGCGCACACCACTCTGTGTCAATGTCCCTGTCTCTATCACCACCCCGGGCAGTGTATTACACACACACACGCCACTGTGTAAATGTCCCTGTCTCTATCACCACCCCGGGCAGTGTGTTCCGCGCACACCACTCTGTGTCAATGTCCCTGTCTCTATCACCACCCCGGGCAGTGTGTTCCACACACAGGCGCAGACCAGTCTGTGTAATTGTCCCTCTCTCTATCACCACCCCGGGCAGTGTGTTCCACACACACGCGCACACCGCTCTGTGTAAATGTCGCTGTCTCTATCACCACCCCGGGCAGTGTGTTACACACACACACACGCACACCACTCTGTGTAAATGTCCCTGTCTCTATCACTACCCCGGGCAGTGTGTTACACACACACACGCCACTGTGTAAATGTGCCTGTCTCTATCACCACCCCGGGCAGTGTGTTCCACACACACCTGCCACTGTGTAAATATCCCTGTCTCTATCACCACCCCGGGCAGTGTGTTCCACACACACTCGCACACCGCTCTGTGTCAATGTCCCTGTCTCTATCACCACCCTGGGCAGTGTGTTCCACACACACCCGCCACTGTGTAAATGTGCCTGTCTCTATCACCACCCCGGGCAGTGTGCTCCACACACAGGCGCACACCGCTCTGTGTCAATGTCCCTGTCTCTATCACCACCCCGGGCAGTGTGTTCCACACACAGGCGCACACCGTTCTGTGTCAATGTCCCTGTCTCTATCACCACCCCGGGCAGTGTGTTCCACACACAGGCGCACACCGCTCTGTGTCAATGTCCCTGTCTCTATCACCACCCCGGGCAGTGTGTTCCACACACAGGCGCACACCACTCTGTGTCAATGTCCCTGTCTCTATCTCCACCCCGGGCAGTGTGTTCCACACACACGCGCACACCGCTCTGTGTAAGTGTCCCTGTCTGTATCACCACCCCGGGCAGTGTATTCCACACACACACACACACCGCTCTGTGTCAATGTCCCTGTCTCTATCACCACCCCGGGCACTGTGTTCCACACACAGGCGCACACCAGTCTGTGTCAATGTCCCTGTCTCTATCACCACCCCGGGCAGTGTGTTCCACACACACGCGCACACCGCTCTGTGTAAATGTTCCTGTCTCTATCACCACCCCGGGCAGTGTGTTAAACACACACACGCCACTGTGTAAATGTCCCTGTCTCTATCACCATCCCGGGCAGTGTGTTCCACACACAGGCGCACACCGCTCTGTGTAAATGTCCCTGTCTCTATCACCATCCCGGGCAGTGTGTTCCATACACACGCCACTGTGTAAATGTCCCTGTCTCTATCACCACCCCGGGCAGTGTGTTCCACACACAGGCGCACACCGCTCTGTGTAAGTGTCCCTGTCTCTATCACCACCCCGGGCAGTGTGTTCCACACACACACACACACACACACACCGCTCTCTGTAAATGTCCCCGTCTCCATCACCACCCCGGGCAGTGTATTCCACACACACGCGCACACCACTCTGTGTAAATGTCCCTGTCTCTATCACCACCCCGGGCAGTGTATTCCACACACACACACACACACGCACACCGCTCTGTGTAAATGTCCCTGTCTCTATCACCACCCCGGGCAGTGTGTTCCACACACACGCGCACACCACTCTGTGTAAATGTCCCTGTCTCTATCACCACCCCGGGCAGTGTATTCCACACACACGTGCACACCACTCTGTGTAAGTGTCCCTGTCTCTATCACCACCCTGGGCAGTGTGTTCCACACACACACACACACACACACACACACACCGTTCTGTGTAAATGTCCCTGTCTCTATCACCACCCCAGGCAGTGTATTCCACACACACACACGCACACCGCTCTGTGTAAATGTCCCTGTCTCTATCACCACCCCGGGCAGTGTGTTCCACACACACACACGCACACCGCTCTCTGTAAATGTCCCTGTCTCTATCACCACCCCGGGCAGTGTGTTCCACACACACACGCGCAGACCGCTCTGTGTCAATGTCCCTGTCTCTATCACCACCCCGGGCAGTGTGTTACACACACACAGGCGCACACCACTCTGTGTAAATGTCCCTGTCTCTATCACCACCCCGGGCAGTGTATTCCACACACACACACGCACACCGCTCTGTGTAAATGTCCCTGTCTCTATCACCACTCCGGGCAGTGTGTTACACACACACACACACACACGCACACACACCACTGTGTAAATGTCCCTGTCTCTATCACCACCCCGGGCAGTGTATTCCACACACACACACGCACACCGCTCTGTGTAAATGTCCCTGTCTCTATCACCACCCCAGGCAGTGTGTTCCACACACAGGCGCACACCACTCTGTGTAAATGTCCCTGTCTCTATCACCACCCCGGGCAGTGTGTTCCGCGCACACCACTCTGTGTCAATGTCCCTGTCTCTATCACCACCCCGGGCAGTGTGTTCCACACACAGGCGCAGACCAGTCTGTGTAATTGTCCCTGTCTCTATCACCACCCCGGGCAGTGTGTTCCACACACACGCGCACACCGCTCTGTGTAAATGTCGCTGTCTCTATCACCACCCCGGGCAGTGTGTTACACACACACACACGCACACCACTCTGTGTAAATGTCCCTGTCTCTATCACTACCCCGGGCAGTGTGTTACACACACACACGCCACTGTGTAAATGTGCCTGTCTCTATCACCACCCCGGGCAGTGTGTTCCACACACACCTGCCACTGTGTAAATATCCCTGTCTCTATCACCACCCCGGGCAGTGTGTTCCACACACACTCGCACACCGCTCTGTGTCAATGTCCCTGTCTCTATCACCACCCTGGGCAGTGTGTTCCACACACACCCGCCACTGTGTAAATGTGCCTGTCTCTATCACCACCCCGGGCAGTGTGCTCCACACACAGGCGCACACCGCTCTGTGTCAATGTCCCTGTCTCTATCACCACCCCGGGCAGTGTGTTCCACACACAGGCGCACACCGTTCTGTGTCAATGTCCCTGTCTCTATCACCACCCCGGGCAGTGTGTTCCACACACAGGCGCACACCGCTCTGTGTCAATGTCCCTGTCTCTATCACCACCCCGGGCAGTGTGTTCCACACACAGGCGCACACCACTCTGTGTCAATGTCCCTGTCTCTATCTCCACCCCGGGCAGTGTGTTCCACACACACGCGCACACCGCTCTGTGTAAGTGTCCCTGTCTGTATCACCACCCCGGGCAGTGTATTCCACACACACACACACACCGCTCTGTGTCAATGTCCCTGTCTCTATCACCACCCCGGGCACTGTGTTCCACACACAGGCGCACACCAGTCTGTGTCAATGTCCCTGTCTCTATCACCACCCCGGGCAGTGTGTTCCACACACACGCGCACACCGCTCTGTGTAAATGTTCCTGTCTCTATCACCACCCCGGGCAGTGTGTTAAACACACACACGCCACTGTGTAAATGTCCCTGTCTCTATCACCATCCCGGGCAGTGTGTTCCACACACAGGCGCACACCGCTCTGTGTAAATGTCCCTGTCTCTATCACCATCCCGGGCAGTGTGTTCCATACACACGCCACTGTGTAAATGTCCCTGTCTCTATCACCACCCCGGGCAGTGTGTTCCACACACAGGCGCACACCGCTCTGTGTAAGTGTCCCTGTCTCTATCACCACCCCGGGCAGTGTGTTCCACACACACACACACACACACACACCGCTCTCTGTAAATGTCCCCGTCTCCATCACCACCCCGGGCAGTGTATTCCACACACAGGCGCACACCACTCTGTGTAAATGTCCCTGTCTCTATCACCACCCCGGGCAGTGTATTCCACACACACACACACACACGCACACCGCTCTGTGTAAATGTCCCTGTCTCTATCACCACCCCGGGCAGTGTGTTCCACACACACGCGCACACCACTCTGTGTAAATGTCCCTGTCTCTATCACCACCCCGGGCAGTGTGTTCCACACACACGTGCACACCACTCTGTGTAAGTGTCCCTGTCTCTATCACCACCCTGGGCAGTGTGTTCCACACACACACACACACACACACACACACACCGTTCTGTGTAAATGTCCCTGTCTCTATCACCACCCCAGGCAGTGTATTCCACACACACACACGCACACCGCTCTGTGTAAATGTCCCTGTCTCTATCACCACCCCGGGCAGTGTGTTCCACACACACACACGCACACCGCTCTCTGTAAATGTCCCTGTCTCTATCACCACCCCGGGCAGTGTGTTCCACACACACACGCGCAGACCGCTCTGTGTCAATGTCCCTGTCTCTATCACCACCCCGGGCAGTGTGTTACACACACACAGGCGCACACCACTCTGTGTAAATGTCCCTGTCTCTATCACCACCCCGGGCAGTGTATTCCACACACACACACGCACACCGCTCTGTGTAAATGTCCCTGTCTCTATCACCACTCCGGGCAGTGTGTTACACACACACACACACACACGCACACACACCACTGTGTAAATGTCCCTGTCTCTATCACCACCCCGGGCAGTGTATTCCACACACACACACGCACACCGCTCTGTGTAAATGTCCCTGTCTCTATCACCACCCCAGGCAGTGTGTTCCACACACAGGCGCACACCACTCTGTGTAAATGTCCCTGTCTCTATCACCACCCCGGGCAGTGTGTTCCGCGCACACCACTCTGTGTCAATGTCCCTGTCTCTATCACCACCCCGGGCAGTGTATTACACACACACGCGCCACTGTGTAAATGTGCCTGTCTCTATCACCACCCCGGGCAGTGTGTTACACACACACACGCACACCGCTCTGTGTAAATGTCCCTGTCTCTATCACCACCCCGGGCAGTGTGTTCCACACACACACACACACACACAGGCGCACACCGCTCTGTGTAAATGTCCCTGTCTCTATCACCATCCCGGGCAGTGTGTTCCATACACACGCCACTGTGTAAATGTCCCTGTCTCTATCACTACCCCGGGCAGTGTGTTCCACACACAGGCGCACACCGCTCTGTGTAAGTGTCCCTGTCTCTATCACCACCCCGGGCAGTGTGTTCCACACACACACACACACACACACCGCTCTCTGTAAATGTCCCCGTCTCCATCACCACCCCGGGCAGTGTATTCCACACACACGCGCACACCACTCTGTGTAAATGTCCCTGTCTCTATCACCACCCCGGGCAGTGTATTCCACACACACACACACACACACACGCACACCGCTCTGTGTAAATGTCCCTGTCTCTATCACCACCCCGGGCAGTGTGTTCCACACACACGCGCACACCACTCTGTGTAAATGTCCCTGTCTCTATCACCACCCCGGGCAGTGTATTCCACACACACACACGCACACCGCTCTGTGTAAATGTCCCTGTCTCTATCACCACCCCGGGCAGTGCGTTACACACACACGCGCACACCGCTCTGTGTCAATGTCCCTGTCTCTATCACCACCCCGGGCAGTGTGTTCCGCGCACACCACTCTGTGTCAATGTCCCTGTCTCTATCACCACCCCGGGCAGTGTGTTCCACACACAGGCGCAGACCAGTCTGTGTAATTGTCCCTGTCTCTATCACCACCCCGGGCAGTGTGTTCCACACACACGCGCACACGGCTCTGTGTAAATGTCCCTGTCTCTATCACCACCCCGGGCAGTGTGTTCCACACACAGGCGCACACCGCTCTGTGTAAATGTCCCTGTCTCTATCACCACCCCGGGCAGTGTGTTACACACACACACACGCACACCACTCTGTGTAAATTTCCCTGTCTCTATCACTACCCCGGGCAGTGTGTTACACACACACACGCCACTGTGTAAATGTGCCTGTCTCTATCACCACCCCGGGCAGTGTGTTAAACACACACACCGCTCTGTGTAAATGTCCCTGTCTCTATCACCACCCCGGGCAGTGTGTTCCACACACACACACGCACACCGCTCTGTGAAAATGTCCCTGTCTCTATCACCACCCCGGGCAGTGTGTTCCACACACACCTGCCACTGTGTAAATATCCCTGTCTCTATCACCACCCCGGGCAGTGTGTTCCACACACACTCGCACACCGCTCTGTGTCAATGTCCCTGTCTCTATCACCACCCTGGGCAGTGTGTTCCACACACACCCGCCACTGTGTAAATGTGCCTGTCTCTATCACCACCCCGGGCAGTGTGCTCCACACACAGGCGCACACCGCTCTGTGTCAATGTCCCTGTCTCTATCACCACCCCGGGCAGTGTGTTCCACACACAGGCGCACACCGTTCTGTGTCAATGTCCCTGTCTCTATCACCACCCCGGGCAGTGTGTTCCACACACAGGCGCACACCGCTCTGTGTCAATGTCCCTGTCTCTATCACCACCCCGGGCAGTGTGTTCCACACACAGGCGCACACCACTCTGTGTCAATGTCCCTGTCTCTATCTCCACCCCGGGCAGTGTGTTCCACACACACGCGCACACCGCTCTGTGTAAGTGTCCCTGTCTGTATCACCACCCCGGGCAGTGTATTCCACACACACACACACACCGCTCTGTGTCAATGTCCCTGTCTCTATCACCACCCCGGGCACTGTGTTCCACACACAGGCGCACACCAGTCTGTGTCAATGTCCCTGTCTCTATCACCACCCCGGGCAGTGTGTTCCACACACACGCGCACACCGCTCTGTGTAAATGTTCCTGTCTCTATCACCACCCCGGGCAGTGTGTTAAACACACACACGCCACTGTGTAAATGTCCCTGTCTCTATCACCATCCCGGGCAGTGTGTTCCACACACAGGCGCACACCGCTCTGTGTAAATGTCCCTGTCTCTATCACCATCCCGGGCAGTGTGTTCCATACACACGCCACTGTGTAAATGTCCCTGTCTCTATCACCACCCCGGGCAGTGTGTTCCACACACAGGCGCACACCGCTCTGTGTAAGTGTCCCTGTCTCTATCACCACCCCGGGCAGTGTGTTCCACACACACACACACACACACACACCGCTCTCTGTAAATGTCCCCGTCTCCATCACCACCCCGGGCAGTGTATTCCACACACACGCGCACACCACTCTGTGTAAATGTCCCTGTCTCTATCACCACCCCGGGCAGTGTATTCCACACACACACACACACACGCACACCGCTCTGTGTAAATGTCCCTGTCTCTATCACCACCCCGGGCAGTGTGTTCCACACACACGCGCACACCACTCTGTGTAAATGTCCCTGTCTCTATCACCACCCCGGGCAGTGTATTCCACACACACGTGCACACCGCTCTGTGTAAGTGTCCCTGTCTCTATCACCACCCCGGGCAGTGTGTTCCACACGCACACGCGCACACCACTCTGTGTAAGTGTCCCTGTCTCTATCACCACCCTGGGCAGTGTGTTCCACACACACACACACACACACACACACACCGTTCTGTGTAAATGTCCCTGTCTCTATCACCACCCCGGGCAGTGTATTCCACACACACACACGCACACCGCTCTGTGTAAATGTCCCTGTCTCTATCACCACCCCGGGCAGTGTGTTCCACACACACACACGCACACCGCTCTGTGTAAATGTCCCTGTCTCTATCACCACCCCGGGCAGTGTGTTCCACACACACACGCGCAGACCGCTCTGTGTCAATGTCCCTGTCTCTATCACCACCCCGGGCAGTGTGTTCCACACACAGGCGCACACCGCTCTGTGTAAATGTCCCTGTCTCTATCACCACCCCAGGCAGTGTGTTCCGCGCACACCACTCTGTGTCAATGTCCCTGTCTCTATCACCACCCCGGGCAGTGTATTACACACACACACGCCACTGTGTAAATGTGCCTGTCTCTATCACCACCCCGGGCAGTGTGTTACACACACACACGCACACCGCTCTGTGTAAATGTCTCTGTCTCTATCACCACCCCGGGCAGTGTGTTCCACACACACACACACACACAGGCGCACACCGCTCTGTGTCAATGTCCCTGTCTCTATCACCACCCCGGGCAGTGTGATCCACACACAGGCGCACACCGCTCTGTGTCAATGTCCCTGTCTCTATCACCACCCCGGGCAGTGTGTTCCACACACAGGCGCACACCAGTCTGTGTAATTGTCCCTGTCTCTATCACCACCCCGGGCAGTGTGTTACACACACAGGCACACACCGCTCTGTGTAAATGTCCCTGTCTCTATCACCACCCCGGGCAGTGTGTTACACACACACAGGCGCACAACACTCTGTGTAAATGTCCCTGTCTCTATCACCACCCCGGGCAGTGTATTCCACACACACACACGCACACCGCTCTGTGTAAATGTCCCTGTCTCTATCACTTCCCCGGGCAGTGTGTTACACACACACACGCACACCACTCTGTGTAAATGTCCCAGTCTCTATCACCACCCCGGGCAGTGTATTCCACACACACACACACACACACACCCACCGCTGTGTAAATGTCCCTGTCTCTATCACCACCCCGGGCAGTGTGTTACACACACACGCGCACACCACTCTGTGTCAATGTTCCTGTCTCTATCACCACCCCGGGCAGTGTGTTACACACACACACGCCACTGTGTAAATGTCCCTGTCTCTATCACCACCCCGGGCAGTGTGTTCCACACACAGGCGCACACCGCTCTCTGTAAATGTCCCTGTCTCTATCACCACCCCGGGCAGTGTATTCCACACACACGTGCACACCGCTCTGTGTAAGTGTCCCTGTCTCTATCACCACCCCGGGCAGTGTGTTCCACACGCACACGCGCACACCACTCTGTGTAAGTGTCCCTGTCTCTATCACCACCCCGGGCAGTGTGTTCCACACACACACACACACACACACACACCGTTCTGTGTAAATGTCCCTGTCTCTATCACCACCCCGGGCAGTGTATTCCACACACACACACGCACACCGCTCTGTGTAAATGTCCCTGTCTCTATCACCACCCCGGGCAGTGTGTTCCACACACACACACGCACACCGCTCTGTGTAAATGTCCCTGTCTCTATCACCACCCCGGGCACTGTGTTCCACACACACCCGCCACTGTGTAAATGTCCCTGTCTCTATCACCACCCCGGGCAGTGTGTTCCACACACAGGCGCACACCGCTCTGTGTCAATGTCCCTGTCTCTATCACCACCCCGGGCAGTGTGTTCCACACACAGGCGCACACCAGTCTGTGTCAATGTCCCTGTCTCTATCACCACCCCGGGCAGTGTGTTCTACACACACACGCGCAGACCGCTCTGTGTCAATGTCCCTGTCTCTATCACCACCCCGGGCAGTGTGTTCCACACACAGGCGCACACCAGTCTGTGTCAATATCCCTGTCTCTATCACCAACCCGGGCAGTGTGTTCCACACACACGCGCACACCGCTCTGTGTAAATGTCCCTGTCTCTATCACCACCCCGGGCAGTGTGTTACACACACACAGGCGCACACCACTCTGTGTAAATGTCCCTGTCTCTATCACCACCCCGGGCAGTGTATTCCACACACACACACGCACACCGCTCTGTGTAAATGTCCCTGTCTCTATCACCACTCCGGGCAGTGTGTTACACACACACACACACACGCACACACACCACTGTGTAAATGTCCCTGTCTCTATCACCACCCCGGGCAGTGTATTCCACACACACACACGCACACCGCTCTGTGTAAATGTCCCTGTCTCTATCACCACCCCAGGCAGTGTGTTCCACACACAGGCGCACACCACTCTGTGTAAATGTCCCTGTCTCTATCACCACCCCGGGCAGTGTGTTCCGCGCACACCACTCTGTGTCAATGTCCCTGTCTCTATCACCACCCCGGGCAGTGTATTACACACGCACACGCCACTGTGTAAATGTGCCTGTCTCTATCACCACCCCGGGCAGTGTGTTACACACACACACGCACACCGCTCTGTGTAAATGTCCCTGTCTCTATCACCACCCCGGGCAGTGTGTTCCACACACACGCGCACACCGCTCTGTGTAAATGTCCCTGTCTCTATCACCACCCCGGGCAGTGTGTTACACACACACACACGCACACCACTCTGTGTAAATGTCCCTGTCTCTATCACTACCCCGGGCAGTGTGTTACACACACACACGCCACTGTGTAAATGTGCCTGTCTCTATCACCACCCCGGGCAGTGTGTTCCACACACACCTGCCACTGTGTAAATATCCCTGTCTCTATCACCACCCGGGGCAGTGTGTTCCACACACACTCGCACACCGCTCTGTGTCAATGTCCCTGTCTCTATCACCACCCTGGGCAGTGTGTTCCACACACACCCGCCACTGTGTAAATGTGCCTGTCTCTATCACCACCCCGGGCAGTGTGCTCCACACACAGGCGCACACCGCTCTGTGTCAATGTCCCTGTCTCTATCACCACCCCGGGCAGTGTGTTCCACACACAGGCGCACACCGTTCTGTGTCAATGTCCCTGTCTCTATCACCACCCCGGGCAGTGTGTTCCACACACAGGCGCACACCGCTCTGTGTCAATGTCCCTGTCTCTATCACCACCCCGGGCAGTGTGTTCCACACACAGGCGCACACCACTCTGTGTCAATGTCCCTGTCTCTATCTCCACCCCGGGCAGTGTGTTCCACACACACGCGCACACCGCTCTGTGTAAGTGTCCCTGTCTGTATCACCACCCCGGGCAGTGTATTCCACACACACACACACACACACACACCACTCTGTGTCAATGTCCCTGTCTCTATCACCACCCCGGGCAGTGTGTTCCACACACAGGCGCACACCAGTCTGTGTAATTGTCCCTGTCTCTATCACCACCCCGGGCAGTGTGTTACACACACAGGCACACACCGCTCTGTGTAAATGTCCCTGTCTCTATCACCACCCCGGGCAGTGTGTTACACACACACAGGCGCACAACACTCTGTGTAAATGTCCCTGTCTCTATCACCACCCCGGGCAGTGTATTCCACACACACACACGCACACCGCTCTGTGTAAATGTCCCTGTCTCTATCACTTCCCCGGGCAGTGTGTTACACACACACACGCACACCACTCTGTGTAAATGTCCCAGTCTCTATCACCACCCCGGGCAGTGTATTCCACACACACACACACACACACACCCACCGCTGTGTAAATGTCCCTGTCTCTATCACCACCCCGGGCAGTGTGTTATACACACACGCGCACACCACTCTGTGTCAATGTTCCTGTCTCTATCACCACCCCGGGCAGTGTGTTACACACACACACGCCACTGTGTAAATGTCCCTGTCTCTATCACCACCCCGGGCAGTGTGTTCCACACACAGGCGCACACCGCTCTCTGTAAATGTCCCTGTCTCTATCACCACCCCGGGCAGTGTATTCCACACACACGTGCACACCGCTCTGTGTAAGTGTCCCTGTCTCTATCACCACCCCGGGCAGTGTGTTCCACACGCACACGCGCACACCACTCTGTGTAAGTGTCCCTGTCTCTATCACCACCCCGGGCAGTGTGTTCCACACACACACACACACACACACACACACCGTTCTGTGTAAATGTCCCTGTCTCTATCACCACCCCGGGCAGTGTATTCCACACACACACACGCACACCGCTCTGTGTAAATGTCCCTGTCTCTATCACCACCCCGGGCAGTGTGTTCCACACACACACACGCACACCGCTCTGTGTAAATGTCCCTGTCTCTATCACCACCCCGGGCACTGTGTTCCACACACACCCGCCACTGTGTAAATGTCCCTGTCTCTATCACCACCCCGGGCAGTGTGTTCCACACACAGGCGCACACCGCTCTGTGTCAATGTCCCTGTCTCTATCACCACCCCGGGCAGTGTGTTCCACACACAGGCGCACACCACTCTGTGTCAATGTCCCTGTCTCTATCTCCACCCCGGGCAGTGTGTTCCACACACACGCGCACACCGCTCTGTGTAAGTGTCCCTGTCTGTATCACCACCCCGGGCAGTGTATTCCACACACACACACACACACACACACCACTCTGTGTCAATGTCCCTGTCTCTATCACCACCCCGGGCAGTGTGTTCCACACACAGGCGCACACCAGTCTGTGTAATTGTCCCTGTCTCTATCACCACCCCGGGCAGTGTGTTACACACACAGGCACACACCGCTCTGTGTAAATGTCCCTGTCTCTATCACCACCCCGGGCAGTGTGTTACACACACACAGGCGCACAACACTCTGTGTAAATGTCCCTGTCTCTATCACCACCCCGGGCAGTGTATTCCACACACACACACGCACACCGCTCTGTGTAAATGTCCCTGTCTCTATCACTTCCCCGGGCAGTGTGTTACACACACACACGCACACCACTCTGTGTAAATGTCCCAGTCTCTATCACCACCCCGGGCAGTGTATTCCACACACACACACACACACACACCCACCGCTGTGTAAATGTCCCTGTCTCTATCACCACCCCGGGCAGTGTGTTATACACACACGCGCACACCACTCTGTGTCAATGTTCCTGTCTCTATCACCACCCCGGGCAGTGTGTTACACACACACACGCCACTGTGTAAATGTCCCTGTCTCTATCACCACCCCGGGCAGTGTGTTCCACACACAGGCGCACACCGCTCTCTGTAAATGTCCCTGTCTCTATCACCACCCCGGGCAGTGTATTCCACACACACGTGCACACCGCTCTGTGTAAGTGTCCCTGTCTCTATCACCACCCCGGGCAGTGTGTTCCACACGCACACGCGCACACCACTCTGTGTAAGTGTCCCTGTCTCTATCACCACCCCGGGCAGTGTGTTCCACACACACACACACACACACACACACACCGTTCTGTGTAAATGTCCCTGTCTCTATCACCACCCCGGGCAGTGTATTCCACACACACACACGCACACCGCTCTGTGTAAATGTCCCTGTCTCTATCACCACCCCGGGCAGTGTGTTCCACACACACACACGCACACCGCTCTGTGTAAATGTCCCTGTCTCTATCACCACCCCGGGCACTGTGTTCCACACACACCCGCCACTGTGTAAATGTCCCTGTCTCTATCACCACCCCGGGCAGTGTGTTCCACACACAGGCGCACACCGCTCTGTGTCAATGTCCCTGTCTCTATCACCACCCCGGGCAGTGTGTTCCACACACAGGCGCACACCAGTCTGTGTCAATGTCCCTGTCTCTATCACCACCCCGGGCAGTGTGTTCCACACACACACGCGCAGACCGCTCTGTGTCAATGTCCCTGTCTCTATCACCACCCCGGGCAGTGTGTTCCACACACAGGCGCACACCGCTCTGTGTCAATGTCCCTGTCTCTATCACCACCCCGGGCAGTGTGTTCCACACACAGGCGCACACCAGTCTGTGTCAATGTCCCTGTCTCTATCACCAACCCGGGCAGTGTGTTCCACACACACGCGCACACCGCTCTGTGTAAATGTCCCTGTCTCTATCAGCACCCCGGGCAGTGTGTTACACACACACAGGCGCACACCACTCTGTGTAAATGTCCCTGTCTCTATCACCACCCCGGGCAGTGTATTCCACACACACACACGCACACCGCTCTGTGTAAATGTCCCTGTCTCTATCACCACTCCGGGCAGTGTGTTACACACACACACACACACGCACACACACCACTGTGTAAATGTCCCTGTCTCTATCACCACCCCGGGCAGTGTATTCCACACACACACACGCACACCGCTCTGTGTAAATGTCCCTGTCTCTATCACCACCCCAGGCAGTGTGTTCCACACACAGGCGCACACCACTCTGTGTAAATGTCCCTGTCTCTATCACCACCCCGGGCAGTGTGTTCCGCGCACACCACTCTGTGTCAATGTCCCTGTCTCTATCACCACCCCGGGCAGTGTATTACACACACACACGCCACTGTGTAAATGTCCCTGTCTCTATCACCACCCCGGGCAGTGTGTTCCGCGCACACCACTCTGTGTCAATGTCCCTGTCTCTATCACCACCCCGGGCAGTGTGTTCCACACACAGGCGCAGACCAGTCTGTGTAATTGTCCCTGTCTCTATCACCACCCCGGGCAGTGTGTTCCACACACACGCGCACACCGCTCTGTGTAAATGTCCCTGTCGCTATCACCACCCCGGGCAGTGTGTTACACACACACACACGCACACCACTCTGTGTAAATGTCCCTGTCTCTATCACTACCCCGGGCAGTGTGTTACACACACACACGCCACTGTGTAAATGTGCCTGTCTCTATCACCACCCCGGGCAGTGTGTTCCACACACACCTGCCACTGTGTAAATATCCCTGTCTCTATCACCACCCCGGGCAGTGTGTTCCACACACACTCGCACACCGCTCTGTGTCAATGTCCCTGTCTCTATCACCACCCTGGGCAGTGTGTTCCACACACACCCGCCACTGTGTAAATGTGCCTGTCTCTATCACCACCCCGGGCAGTGTGCTCCACACACAGGCGCACACCGCTCTGTGTCAATGTCCCTGTCTCTATCACCACCCCGGGCAGTGTGTTCCACACACAGGCGCACACCGTTCTGTGTCAATGTCCCTGTCTCTATCACCACCCCGGGCAGTGTGTTCCACACACAGGCGCACACCGCTCTGTGTCAATGTCCCTGTCTCTATCACCACCCCGGGCAGTGTGTTCCACACACAGGCGCACACCACTCTGTGTCAATGTCCCTGTCTCTATCTCCACCCCGGGCAGTGTGTTCCACACACACGCGCACACCGCTCTGTGTAAGTGTCCCTGTCTGTATCACCACCCCGGGCAGTGTATTCCACACACACACACACACCGCTCTGTGTCAATGTCCCTGTCTCTATCACCACCCCGGGCAATGTGTTCCACACACAGGCGCACACCAGTCTGTGTCAATGTCCCTGTCTCTATCACCACCCCGGGCAGTGTGTTCCACACACACGCGCACACCGCTCTGTGTAAATGTTCCTGTCTCTATCACCACCCCGGGCAGTGTGTTAAACACACACACGCCACTGTGTAAATGTCCCTGTCTCTATCACCATCCCGGGCAGTGTGTTCCACACACAGGCGCACACCGCTCTGTGTAAATGTCCCTGTCTCTATCACCATCCCGGGCAGTGTGTTCCATACACACGCCACTGTGTAAATGTCCCTGTCTCTATCACCACCCCGGGCAGTGTGTTCCACACACAGGCGCACACCGCTCTGTGTAAGTGTCCCTGTCTCTATCACCACCCCGGGCAGTGTGTGCCACACACACACACACACACACACACCGCTCTCTGTAAATGTCCCCGTCTCCATCACCACCCCGGGCAGTGTATTCCACACACACGCGCACACCACTCTGTGTAAATGTCCCTGTCTCTATCACCACCCCGGGCAGTGTATTCCACACACACACACACACACGCACACCGCTCTGTGTAAATGTCCCTGTCTCTATCACCACCCCGGGCAGTGTGTTCCACACACACGCGCACACCACTCTGTGTAAATGTCCCTGTCTCTATCACCACCCCGGGCAGTGTATTCCACACACACGTGCACACCGCTCTGTGTAAGTGTCCCTGTCTCTATCACCACCCCGGGCAGTGTGTTCCACACGCACACGCGCACACCACTCTGTGTAAGTGTCCCTGTCTCTATCACCACCCTGGGCAGTGTGTTCCACACACACACACACACACACACACACACACACCGTTCTGTGTAAATGTCCCTGTCTCTATCACCACCCCAGGCAGTGTATTCCACACACACACACGCACACCGCTCTGTGTAAATGTCCCTGTCTCTATCACCACCCCGGGCAGTGTGTTCCACACACACACACGCACACCGCTCTGTGTAAATGTCCCTGTCTCTATCACCACCCCGGGCAGTGTGTTCCACACACACACGCGCAGACCGCTCTGTGTCAATGTCCCTGTCTCTATCACCACCCCGGGCAGTGTGTTCCACACACAGGCGCACACCGCTCTGTGTCAATGTCCCTGTCTCTATCACCACCCCGGGCAGTGTGTTCCACACACACGCGCACACCGCTCTGTGTAAATGTCCCTGTCTCTATCAGCACCCCGGGCAGTGTGTTACACACACACAGGCGCACACCACTCTGTGTAAATGTCCCTGTCTCTATCACCACCCCGGGCAGTGTATTCCACACACACACACGCACACCGCTCTGTGTAAATGTCCCTGTCTCTATCACCACTCCGGGCAGTGTGTTACACACACACACACACACACGCACACACACCACTGTGTAAATGTCCCTGTCTCTATCACCACCCCGGGCAGTGTATTCCACACACACACACGCACACCGCTCTGTGTAAATGTCCCTGTCTCTATCACCACCCCAGGCAGTGTGTTCCACACACAGGCGCACACCACTCTGTGTAAATGTCCCTGTCTCTATCACCACCCCGGGCAGTGTGTTCCGCGCACACCACTCTGTGTCAATGTCCCTGTCTCTATCACCACCCCGGGCAGTGTATTACACACACACGCGCCACTGTGTAAATGTGCCTGTCTCTATCACCACCCCGGGCAGTGTGTTACACACACACACGCACACCGCTCTGTGTAAATGTCCCTGTCTCTATCACCACCCCGGGCAGTGTGTTCCACACACACACACACACACACAGGCGCACACCGCTCTGTGTAAATGTCCCTGTCTCTATCACCATCCCGGGCAGTGTGTTCCATACACACGCCACTGTGTAAATGTCCCTGTCTCTATCACTACCCCGGGCAGTGTGTTCCACACACAGGCGCACACCGCTCTGTGTAAGTGTCCCTGTCTCTATCACCACCCCGGGCAGTGTGTTCCACACACACACACACACACACACCGCTCTCTGTAAATGTCCCCGTCTCCATCACCACCCCGGGCAGTGTATTCCACACACACGCGCACACCACTCTGTGTAAATGTCCCTGTCTCTATCACCACCCCGGGCAGTGTATTAGTGTATTCCACACACACACACACACACACGCACACCGCTCTGTGTAAATGTCCCTGTCTCTATCACCACCCCGGGCAGTGTGTTCCACACACACGCGCACACCACTCTGTGTAAATGTCCCTGTCTCTATCACCACCCCGGGCAGTGCGTTACACACACACGCGCACACCGCTCTGTGTCAATGTCCCTGTCTCTATCACCACCCCGGGCAGTGTGTTCCGCGCACACCACTCTGTGTCAATGTCCCTGTCTCTATCACCACCCCGGGCAGTGTGTTCCACACACAGGCGCAGACCAGTCTGTGTAATTGTCCCTGTCTCTATCACCACCCCGGGCAGTGTGTTCCACACACACGCGCACACGGCTCTGTGTAAATGTCCCTGTCTCTATCACCACCCCGGGCAGTGTGTTCCACACACAGGCGCACACCGCTCTGTGTAAATGTCCCTGTCTCTATCACCACCCCGGGCAGTGTGTTACACACACACACACGCACACCACTCTGTGTAAATTTCCCTGTCTCTATCACTACCCCGGGCAGTGTGTTACACACACACACGCCACTGTGTAAATGTGCCTGTCTCTATCACCACCCCGGGCAGTGTGTTAAACACACACACGCCACTGTGTAAATGTCCCTGTCTCTATCACCATCCCGGGCAGTGTGTTCCACACACACGCGCACACCGCTCTGTGTAAATGTCCCTGTCTCTATCACCATCCCGGGCAGTGTGTTCCATACACACGCCACTGTGTAAATGTCCCTGTCTCTATCACCACCCCTGGGCAGTGTGTTCCACACACAGGCGCACACCGCTCTGTGTAAGTGTCCCTGTCTCTCTCACCACCCCGGGCAGTGTGTTCCACACACACACACACACACACACACCGCTCTCTGTAAATGTCCCCGTCTCCATCACCACCCCGGGCAGTGTATTCCACACACACGCGCACACCACTCTGTGTAAATGTCCCTGTCTCTATCACCACCCCGGGCAGTGTGTTACACACACAGGCGCACACCGCTCTGTGTAAATGTCCCTGTCTCTATCACCACCCCGGGCAGTGTGTTCCACACACAGGCGCACACCGCTCTGTGTAAATGTCCCTGTCTCTATCACCACCCCTGGCAGTGTGTTACACACACACACACGCACACCACTCTGTGTAAATGTCCCTGTCTCTATCACCACCCCGGGCAGTGTGTTCCAACACACGCACGCACACCGCTCTGTGTAAATGTCCCTGTCTCTATCACCACCCCGGGCAGTGTGTTCCACACACACACGCGCACACCGCTCTATGTAAATGTCCCTGTCTCCATCACCACCCCGGGCAGTGTGTTCCGCGCACACGCGCACACCACTCTGTGTCAATGTCCCTGTCTCTATCACCACCCCGGGCAGTGTATTACACACACACACGCCACTGTGTAAATGTGCCTGTCTCTATCACCACCCCAGGCAGTGTGTTACACACACACACGCACACCGCTCTGTGTAAATGTCCCTGTCTCTATCACCACCCCGGGCAGTGTGTTCCACACACACACACACACACACACACACACACACCGCTCTCTGTAAATGTCCCTGTCTCCATCACCACCCCGGGCAGTGTATTCCACACACACGCGCACACCACTCTGTGTAAATGTCCCTGTCTCTATCACCACCCCGGGCAGTGTGTTCCACACACACACACGCACACCGCTCTGTGTAAATGTCCCTGTCTCTATCACCACCCCGGGCAGTGTGTTCCACACACACACACACACACCACTGTGTCAATGTCCCTGTCTCTATCACCACCCCGGGCAGTGTGTTCCACACACACGCGCACACCACTCTGTGTAAATGTCCCTGTCTCTATCACCACCCCGGGCAGTGTATTCCACACACACACACGCACACCGCTCTGTGTAAATGTCCCTGTCTCTATCACCACCCCGGGCAGTGTGTTCCACACACACTCGCACACCGCTCTGTGTCAATGTCCCTGTCTCTATCACCACCCTGGGCAGTGTGTTCCACACACACCCGCCACTGTGTAAATGTGCCTGTCTCTATCACCACCCCGGGCAGTGTGTTCCACACACAGGCGCACACCGCTCTGTGTCAATGTCCCTGTCTCTATCACCACCCCGGGCAGTGTGTTCCACACACAGGCGCACACCGTTCTGTGTCAATGTCCCTGTCTCTATCACCACCCCGGGCAGTGTATTCCACACACACACACACACACACACACACCGCTCTGTGTCAATGTCCCTGTCTCTATCACCACCCCGGGCACTGTGTTCCACACACAGGCGCACACCAGTCTGTGTCAATGTCCCTGTCTCTATCACCACCCCGGGCAGTGTGTTCCACACACACGCGCACACCGCTCTGTGTAAATGTCCCTGTCTCTATCACCACCCCGGGCAGTGTGTTACACACACACACACACACACACACACACACACACACACCACTCTGTGTAAATGTCCCTGTCTCTATCACCACCCCGGGCAGTGTGTTCCACACACACACACACACCGCTCTGTGTAAATGTCCCTGTCTCTATCACCACCCCGGGCAGTGTGTTCCACACACACGCGCACACCACTCTGTGTCAATGTTCCTGTCTCTATCACCACCCCGGGCAGTGTGTTAAACACACACACGCCACTGTGTAAATGTCCCTGTCTCTATCACCATCCCGGGCAGTGTGTTCCACACACAGGCGCACACCGCTCTGTGTAAATGTCCCTGTCTCTATCACCATCCCGGGCAGTGTGTTCCATACACACGCCACTGTGTAAATGTCCCTGTCTCTATCACTACCCCGGGCAGTGTGTTCCACACACAGGCGCACACCGCTCTGTGTAAGTGTCCCTGTCTCTATCACCACCCCGGGCAGTGTGTTCCACACACACACACACACACACACCGCTCTCTGTAAATGTCCCCGTCTCCATCACCACCCCGGGCAGTGTATTCCACACACACGCGCACACCACTCTGTGTAAATGTCCCTGTCTCTATCACCACCCCGGGCAGTGTGTTACACACACACACACGCACACCACTCTGTGTAAATGTCCCTGTCTCTATCACTACCCCGGGCAGTGTGTTACACACACACACGCCACTGTGTAAATGTGCCTGTCTCTATCACCACCCCGGGCAGTGTGTTCCACACACACCTGCCACTGTGTAAATATCCCTGTCTCTATCACCACCCCGGGCAGTGTGTTCCACACACACTCGCACACCGCTCTGTGTCAATGTCCCTGTCTCTATCACCACCCTGGGCAGTGTGTTCCACACACACCCGCCACTGTGTAAATGTGCCTGTCTCTATCACCACCCCGGGCAGTGTGCTCCACACACAGGCGCACACCGCTCTGTGTCAATGTCCCTGTCTCTATCACCACCCCGGGCAGTGTGTTCCACACACAGGCGCACACCGTTCTGTGTCAATGTCCCTGTCTCTATCACCACCCCGGGCAGTGTGTTCCACACACAGGCGCACACCGCTCTGTGTCAATGTCCCTGTCTCTATCACCACCCCGGGCAGTGTGTTCCACACACAGGCGCACACCACTCTGTGTCAATGTCCCTGTCTCTATCTCCACCCCGGGCAGTGTGTTCCACACACACGCGCACACCGCTCTGTGTAAGTGTCCCTGTCTGTATCACCACCCCGGGCAGTGTATTCCACACACACACACACACACACACACCGCTCTGTGTCAATGTCCCTGTCTCTATCACCACCCCGGGCACTGTGTTCCACACACAGGCGCACACCAGTCTGTGTCAATGTCCCTGTCTCTATCACCACCCCGGGCAGTGTGTTCCACACACACGCGCACACCGCTCTGTGTAAATGTTCCTGTCTCTATCACCACCCCGGGCAGTGTGTTAAACACACACACGCCACTGTGTAAATGTCCCTGTCTCTATCACCATCCCGGGCAGTGTGTTCCACACACAGGCGCACACCGCTCTGTGTAAATGTCCCTGTCTCTATCACCATCCCGGGCAGTGTGTTCCATACACACGCCACTGTGTAAATGTCCCTGTCTCTATCACCACCCCGGGCAGTGTGTTCCACACACAGGCGCACACCGCTCTGTGTAAGTGTCCCTGTCTCTATCACCACCCCGGGCAGTGTGTTCCACACACACACACACACACACACACACACACCGCTCTCTGTAAATGTCCCCGTCTCCATCACCACCCCGGGCAGTGTATTCCACACACACGCGCACACCACTCTGTGTAAATGTCCCTGTCTCTATCACCACCCCGGGCAGTGTATTCCACACACACACACACACACACGCACACCGCTCTGTGTAAATGTCCCTGTCTCTATCACCACCCCGGGCAGTGTGTTCCACACACACGCGCACACCGCTCTGTGTAAGTGTCCCTGTCTCTATCACCACCCCGGGCAGTGTGTTCCACACGCACACGCGCACACCACTCTGTGTAAGTGTCCCTGTCTCTATCACCACCCTGGGCAGTGTGTTCCACACACACACACACACACACACACACACACCGTTCTGTGTAAATGTCCCTGTCTCTATCACCACCCCAGGCAGTGTATTCCACACACACACACGCACACCGCTCTGTGTAAATGTCCCTGTCTCTATCACCACCCCGGGCAGTGTGTTCCACACACACACACGCACACCGCTCTGTGTAAATGTCCCTGTCTCTATCACCACCCCGGGCAGTGTGTTCCACACACACACGCGCAGACCGCTCTGTGTCAATGTCCCTGTCTCTATCACCACCCCGGGCAGTGTGTTCCACACACAGGCGCACACCGCTCTGTGTCAATGTCCCTGTCTCTATCACCACCCCGGGCAGTGTGTTACACACACACACACACACACGCACACACACCACTGTGTAAATGTCCCTGTCTCTATCACCACCCCGGGCAGTGTATTCCACACACACACACGCACACCGCTCTGTGTAAATGTCCCTGTCTCTATCACCACCCCAGGCAGTGTGTTCCACACACAGGCGCACACCACTCTGTGTAAATGTCCCTGTCTCTATCACCACCCCGGGCAGTGTGTTCCGCGCACACCACTCTGTGTCAATGTCCCTGTCTCTATCACCACCCCGGGCAGTGTATTACACACACACACGCCACTGTGTAAATGTGCCTGTCTCTATCACCACCCCGGGCAGTGTGTTACACACACACACGCACACCGCTCTGTGTAAATGTCCCTGTCTCTATCACCACCCCGGGCAGTGTGTTCCACACACACACACACACACAGGCGCACACCGCTCTGTGTAAATGTCCCTGTCTCTATCACCATCCCGGGCAGTGTGTTCCATACACACGCCACTGTGTAAATGTCCCTGTCTCTATCACTACCCCGGGCAGTGTGTTCCACACACAGGCGCACACCGCTCTGTGTAAGTGTCCCTGTCTCTATCACCACCCCGGGCAGTGTGTTCCACACACACACACACACACACACCGCTCTCTGTAAATGTCCCCGTCTCCATCACCACCCCGGGCAGTGTATTCCACACACACGCGCACACCACTCTGTGTAAATGTCCCTGTCTCTATCACCACCCCGGGCAGTGTATTCCACACACACACACACACACACGCACACCGCTCTGTGTAAATGTCCCTGTCTCTATCACCACCCCGGGCAGTGTGTTCCACACACACGCGCACACCACTCTGTGTAAATGTCCCTGTCTCTATCACCACCCCGGGCAGTGTATTCCACACACACACACGCACACCGCTCTGTGTAAATGTCCCTGTCTCTATCACCACCCCGGGCAGTGTATTCCACACACACGCGCACACCGCTCTGTGTAAATGTCCCTGTCTCTATCACCACCCCGGGCAGTGCGTTACACACACACGCGCACACCGCTCTGTGTCAATGTCCCTGTCTCTATCACCACCCCGGGCAGTGTGTTCCGCGCACACCACTCTGTGTCAATGTCCCTGTCTCTATCACCACCCCGGGCAGTGTGTTCCACACACAGGCGCAGACCAGTCTGTGTAATTGTCCCTGTCTCTATCACCACCCCGGGCAGTGTGTTCCACACACACGCGCACACGGCTCTGTGTAAATGTCCCTGTCTCTATCACCACCCCGGGCAGTGTGTTCCACACACAGGCGCACACCGCTCTGTGTAAATGTCCCTGTCTCTGTCACCACCCCGGGCAGTGTGTTACACACACACACACGCACACCACTCTGTGTAAATTTCCCTGTCTCTATCACTACCCCGGGCAGTGTGTTACACACACACACGCCACTGTGTAAATGTGCCTGTCTCTATCACCACCCCGGGCAGTGTGTTAAACACACACACGCCACTGTGTAAATGTCCCTGTCTCTATCACCATCCCGGGCAGTGTGTTCCACACACACGCGCACACCGCTCTGTGTAAATGTCCCTGTCTCTATCACCATCCCGGGCAGTGTGTTCCATACACACGCCACTGTGTAAATGTCCCTGTCTCTATCACCACCCCTGGGCAGTGTGTTCCACACACACACACACACACACACACACACACACCGCTCTCTGTAAATGTCCCCGTCTCCATCACCACCCCGGGCAGTGTATTCCACACACACGCGCACACCACTCTGTGTAAATGTCCCTGTCTCTATCACCACCCCGGGCAGTGTGTTACACACACAGGCGCACACCGCTCTGTGTAAATGTCCCTGTCTCTATCACCACCCCGGGCAGTGTGTTCCACACACAGGCGCACACCGCTCTGTGTAAATGTCCCTGTCTCTATCACCACCCCTGGCAGTGTGTTACACACACACACACGCACACCACTCTGTGTAAATGTCCCTGTCTCTATCACCACCCCGGGCAGTGTGTTCCAACACACGCACGCACACCGCTCTGTGTAAATGTCCCTGTCTCTATCACCACCCCGGGCAGTGTGTTCCACACACACACGCGCACACCGCTCTATGTAAATGTCCCTGTCTCCATCACCACCCCGGGCAGTGTGTTCCGCGCACACGCGCACACCACTCTGTGTCAATGTCCCTGTCTCTATCACCACCCCGGGCAGTGTATTACACACACACACGCCACTGTGTAAATGTGCCTGTCTCTATCACCACCCCAGGCAGTGTGTTACACACACACACGCACACCGCTCTGTGTAAATGTCCCTGTCTCTATCACCACCCCGGGCAGTGTGTTCCACACACACACACACACACACACACACACACACCGCTCTCTGTAAATGTCCCTGTCTCCATCACCACCCCGGGCAGTGTATTCCACACACACGCGCACACCACTCTGTGTAAATGTCCCTGTCTCTATCACCACCCCGGGCAGTGTGTTCCACACACACACACGCACACCGCTCTGTGTAAATGTCCCTGTCTCTATCACCACCCCGGGCAGTGTGTTCCACACACACACACACACACCACTGTGTCAATGTCCCTGTCTCTATCACCACCCCGGGCAGTGTGTTCCACACACACGCGCACACCACTCTGTGTAAATGTCCCTGTCTCTATCACCACCCCGGGCAGTGTATTCCACACACACACACGCACACCGCTCTGTGTAAATGTCCCTGTCTCTATCACCACCCCGGGCAGTGTGTTCCACACACACTCGCACACCGCTCTGTGTCAATGTCCCTGTCTCTATCACCACCCTGGGCAGTGTGTTCCACACACACCCGCCACTGTGTAAATGTGCCTGTCTCTATCACCACCCCGGGCAGTGTGTTCCACACACAGGCGCACACCGCTCTGTGTCAATGTCCCTGTCTCTATCACCACCCCGGGCAGTGTATTCCACACACACACACACACACACACACCGCTCTGTGTCAATGTCCCTGTCTCTATCACCACCCCGGGCACTGTGTTCCACACACAGGCGCACACCAGTCTGTGTCAATGTCCCTGTCTCTATCACCACCCCGGGCAGTGTGTTCCACACACACGCGCACACCGCTCTGTGTAAATGTCCCTGTCTCTATCACCACCCCGGGCAGTGTGTTACACACACACACACACACACACACACACACACACACACACCACTCTGTGTAAATGTCCCTGTCTCTATCACCACCCCGGGCAGTGTGTTCCACACACACACACACACCGCTCTGTGTAAATGTCCCTGTCTCTATCACCACCCCGGGCAGTGTGTTCCACACACACGCGCACACCACTCTGTGTCAATGTTCCTGTCTCTATCACCACCCCGGGCAGTGTGTTAAACACACACACGCCACTGTGTAAATGTCCCTGTCTCTATCACCATCCCGGGCAGTGTGTTCCACACACAGGCGCACACCGCTCTGTGTAAATGTCCCTGTCTCTATCACCATCCCGGGCAGTGTGTTCCATACACACGCCACTGTGTAAATGTCCCTGTCTCTATCACTACCCCGGGCAGTGTGTTCCACACACAGGCGCACACCGCTCTGTGTAAGTGTCCCTGTCTCTATCACCACCCCGGGCAGTGTGTTCCACACACACACACACACACACACCGCTCTCTGTAAATGTCCCCGTCTCCATCACCACCCCGGGCAGTGTATTCCACACACACGCGCACACCACTCTGTGTAAATGTCCCTGTCTCTATCACCACCCCGGGCAGTGTATTCCACACACACACACACACACACACGCACACCGCTCTGTGTAAATGTCCCTGTCTCTATCACCACCCCGGGCAGTGTGTTCCACACACACGCGCACACCACTCTGTGTAAATGTCCCTGTCTCTATCACCACCCCGGGCAGTGTATTCCACACACACACACGCACACCGCTCTGTGTAAATGTCCCTGTCTCTATCACCACCCCGGGCAGTGCGTTACACACACACGCGCACACCGCTCTGTGTCAATGTCCCTGTCTCTATCACCACCCCGGGCAGTGTGTTCCACACACAGGCGCACACCGCCCTGTGTCAATGTCCCTGTCTCTATCACCACCCCGGGCAGTGTGTTCCACACACACGCGCACACCACTCTGTGTAAATGTCCCTGTCTCTATCACCACCCCGGGCAGTGTACTCCACACACACACACGCACACCGCTCTGTGTAAATGTCCCTGTCTCTATCACCACCCCGGGCAGTGTGTTCCACACACACATGCGCACACCGCTCTTTGTCAGTGTCCCTGTCTCTATCACCACCCCGGGCAGTGTGTTCCACACACACCCGCCACTGTGTAAATGTGCCTGTCTCTATCACCACCCCGGGCAGTGTGTTACACACACACGCGCACACCGCTCTGTGTCAATGTCCCTGTCTCTATCACCACCCCGGGCAGTGTGTTCCGCACACAGGCGCACACCGCTCTGTGTAAATGTCCCTGTCTCTATCACCACCCCGGGCAGTGTGTTCCACACACAGGCGCACACCGCTCTGTGTCAATGTCCCTGTCTCTATTACCACCCCGGGCAGTGTGTTCCACACACAGGCGCACACCGCTCTGTGTCAATGTCCCTGTCTCTATCACCACCCCGGGCAGTGTGTTCCACACACAGGCGCACACCGCTCTGTGTCAATGTCCCTGTCTCTATCACCACCCCGGGCAGTGTGTTCCACACACAGGCGCACACCACTCTGTGTCAATGTCCCTGTCTCTATCACCACCCCGGGCAGTGTGTTCCACACACAGGCGCACACCAGTCTGTGTCAATGTCCCTCTCGCTACCTCCACCCCTGTCAGTGTGTTACACACACAGACACACACCGCTCTGTGTAAATGTCCCTGTCTCTACCACCACCCTGGCACTGTATTCCACACACATACCACTTGTGTAAATGTCCCTGTATCTACCACCATCCCTGTCAGTGTATTCCACACACACACACCGCTCTGTGTAGATGTCCCTGTCTCTATCACCATCCCTGTCAGTGTATTCCACACACACACACACCGCTCTGTGTAGATGTCCCTGTCTCTATCACCATCCCTGTCAGTGTATTCCACACACACACACACCGCTCTGTGTAGATGTCCCTGTCTCTATCACCATCCCTGTCAGTGTGTTACACACACACACACACCGCTCTGTGTAGATGTCCCTGTCTCTATCACCATCCCTGTCAGTGTGTTACACACACACACACCACTCTGTGTCAAAATAAAAGCTACCTCTGATATCCTCCTATACAGTACTTTCCTGCAATCACCGGCTGTAATCGGCTGTATTTCGGTATCGTTAGTGGATAATCAGTAGGTAAGACGTGCTGATTCTGGGCAGTTGGCCTTTGAAAGATGGGGAAGGCAAAGATGCGTACTCGTTTAGGAAGGAATTCTCTGAACCCGGGCCCAGGTACGGACACCAGCCGTGGAGCGAAAGCGATCAAGGTCGTGATAGTATGGGGGAAGGCGACGGCACGGGGCTTGAACACATACATTCAAAGTCCAAGGTTCTGGGAGACTAACGGGTTTAACAGATAGTAGCGACAGTAGTTTCACGCAACTTCCCATACACGGGGGAAAAACCGCGCCGGGGTCGGAATGAGGTATCACCTACTGGTTTACGCCGTATTTTCAATGCGTGAAACCTTCTCGACCCGCTGAGTTCCTCCGGCAGATTGTTTGTTGCTCGGATGCCAGCATCTTGTGTCTCTCACTCATTCTTGTCCTGACTTGGAAATATGTCGCCGATCTTTCTCTGGGTCTAAACGCTGAGGCTCCCCAACAACGCTGAGGTTCCAGAAGGGCGGCAGCAGCTCCTTACTCCCATCCCCACCCCCAGCTTCTCAAGGGGCAGTTTGGGATATGCAATAAATGCTGGCCTTGGCAATTCTTGAGAATGAATTGTAAAAGGGGCTTTTACAGGGCAAATCAGAATCATAAAATTATGTTTCTGCCGATATTCTTGTCGACCTGGGATTATAAACCACGTCTGCTTTGCCACTATGACCGATGAAGCGTCTCGGCCCGAAACATCGGCAGTTTATTTCCCTCCACTGATGCTGCCAGACCAACTGATTTTCTCTAGATTAGAACATATTTTTGGTACGATGCCTCATTTCGCAGGATTTACTTTGAGTTTTTTTTTTGACAGTGACGTGACCCTGCAGTACCGCTGTCAGCCGCCTGAAGAGGCTGCTGAGCCCGCCAACAGTGCGGCTTGACATCACCTCCTGCTGGACATTGTGTGGCACTGCAAGGCGAGGTAGCGCCTGAAGTCAAAGTCCAAAGTAAATTTATTAACAAAGTACCTATATGTTACCACAGACTGTGGATTCATTTTTCTTGCAAGTATTTACAGGAAAAAATACGATATAATCTACGAAAAATCGTACAAAGACTGGCTCCCTTCCTGTTTACCCTGTATACCTCGGACTTTAGATACAACACAGTCATGTTATCTGCAGAAATTCTGTGATGACTCCGTAATAGCTGTATAAAGCGAAGACGAGAGGATGAATACCAGCTTTATCAAATGTGCAAACTGAATCATCCGCAACTCAAAATCAGTAAGACAAGGCAATGGAGGAATTCTGCAATGTTTTGGCACGAAACATCGACCGCACTTTTTTCCATAGATGCTGCCTGGCCTGCCGAGTTACTCCAGCATTTTGTGTGTGTCACTCGGATTTCCAGAATCTGCAGATTTTCTCTTGTTTGTGAAAGGACTTCAAGAAGACCAAGCCTGCACTGCTCCCTGTTATTATTGGTGGTGAGGACGTGGATGTGGTGAGGACCTACAAGTATCTGGGGGTGCACCTGGAAGACAGACTTGAGTAGAGCATGAACACAAAGGCTGTATACAAGAAAGGCCAGTGTCATCTCTACTTCCTAAGGAGACTGAGGTCCTTTGGAGTGTGCAGCCCTCTCCTTCACATGTTCTACCAGTCTGTTGTCACCAGGACAATCTTCAGTGTGGCAGTGTGCTGAGGCAATAGCACCAACACGGGCTTAATAAACTGATTAGAAAGGCTGGCTCTGTTATAGGAGTCAAACTGGACACACTGGAGGCTGTGGTAGAACAAAGGACTCCTAGGAAAATCCTGGCAATTCTGGACAATGTTTCTCACCCTCTGCATGCCACCTTGGCTGAACAGAGGAGCATTTTTGGTAATGACTAAGACAACTGCGCTGTTCCAAAGAGCACTATATGAGGTCATTCCTACCTTCAGCCATTAGGCTCTATAATGAGTGTCATGGTCTGGTCCGTGAAGTCCACGGTCCAGTTCGTTGACTCCTTATTCCGGGTTTTCCTGTTTTCCCTTGTTCCATTGGGTGCCTTAATTGAGGCACCTGATTCTCGTTTTGGGCTGGCACATAAATACCTCTGCAAACCAAGGATTCCCTGCTGGGGATCGGCCAGAATTGAATTGGAGGGAAGATGGTGACGAGAGAGGACCAGTGGAGTGAGTTTTAGATGGAGGATGGTGGGAAAGAGGAATGGAGTGGAAAGAGTAAGAAAAGAAAACAGAGGTATGAGATATCGAACTCTGAGGAGTCAGGGATGATCAAAATAGGATGGCAAAACAATGAAAAGAAGATGAGATTAAAGCAATTATAAAACTGAGCGAAGATGGGGTGTCTTTCGGTGACTGGAACCTGATTCTTTTGACGAAGACAATCAACAAAAGAGCAAAGATTTTATGAAATGGATCGCTATTAGTGATTTGCCAGGATAGTGCTCAGCAAGGCAAAGTGATAAGATTAAATAAAATAGACGGCAAGCAAGTACAATGCTCCATACCCAGCAACAGAAAGTGGACTAGAGGAGTTATTTCGGGGACACCAACAAAAGTTATTATGGATGAGATTAAACAGAACATAAAAGGAGCAAAAGTTATTGAGGCCAAATGTTTGAAAGCGACAAGAAATGGAAAAAAGTGTGATAGTTTATCAGTTATGATTAACTTTGATGAAGAGAGATTGCCGACTAAAGTTTATTTAGGATATATGTGTTATGAGGTCAGAATATATATACCACCGCCTTTAAGATGCTTTAAATGCCAGAAATTCGGGCATATTGCGGCGGTCTGCAGAGGAAAACATAGATGTGGGAGATGCGCTGGAGAACATGAATATGGGAAATGTGAAGCGGGCGCTAGGCTGAAATGCTGCAATTGTGGCGAGGAACACAGTGCAGCTTACCGAGGGTGCATTAATAGTAAGAAAGAAGCTGAGATGCGATATGTGAAAGTAACTCAAGGAATCAGTTACACGGAGGCAGTGAAAGCATTTGCTGGAAAGGAGAAGGCTATCAAGCAAACAAATACAGGGAATAATAAACCGGTGAACTGTGAGGGTTGTAATATGATAAATAAGGTTACGCTAATGAGTAGAAAGGATTTTGTACTGTTTATGGTAGATGCAATTAACTGTTTAGCGCAAACAAACAAAAGAACTGAAAAAATTAAAATTATAGCCAAGTCTGCAAAAAAATATCTTGGGATTACAGGGCTTAGGTGGGAAGCAGTCAAAGAAATGCTGAATGGAGAATCAAACAGTTTACAGACAGGAGAGGAGGGATATTAATGGCAGTATATATATTACAAGGGAATGCAAGGAGTCTTATTGCAAATGGTCAAGAATTTACAAAATATGTATCAGAACTTAAGGAAAAACTTCAGATTTTATGTATACATGAAACATGGTTGAAATCCAGGGTAAATGTGCAGAACTCCAATAACAAATAGAAGTATTCAAAAAGAACAACTGAGAGTTGGAAGAGAGATTGGATGAAACAGTACTGCATTTAAAGGAGACAGTTTATGAAAAGGGTGCTTGTCAAAAATTCAGTGACTTGGAAAACAGATTAAAAGATGGAGGAAATTATTCCAAAGTTATAAAAGGAAAAAGGAATTGTTGCAAAGTGAATTATTTACATTTGGATTATTAAACAAAAACATGGAAATAAATTTAAAAGTTAAGCATGCGATAAATAATAAGAAGATTTTAGTCTTACAAATGATGCAGATGAAATCAATGTAATTGAGGTGATGCAATTACTTGCAAACCATGTGATAGGAATTAGGGAGAACAGCAGTTTACAGCACTGCTCTCTAATGGGCGCATCCAGCATTTGCAAGAGGAATTGCAATTACAGAATGAAACAAATAGAGATATGCAGGTTGAACTAGGTTGTCTAAAGTAGGTTGGAAGGAGATTGAAAATGGAGGAATTATTACAAAATTACAAGAGGAAAAGGTATTGTGGTAAAGTGAAGTCTCTACATTCAGGTTACAAAATGAAAACATGGAAGCAAATGAAGAAGAACTTCGAGATCTCAGTAAACAACGAGAGGCTATGATTCAAGAAAAGGAAAACTTGGAAACAGTAGATAGACTTGAAAAACAGCAATTTTAAATGTTAAGCATGCGAAAATTAATATTCTTAAACAAGAAGCTTTTAGTTTTACAAATAATGCAGATGAAATTAATAATGCAATTACTTGAGAACCATGTGACAAAAATTAGGGAAGAAAAGCAGTCTGCGGCACTGTTATCTAATGAGCGTATACAGCACTCACAAAAGGAATTGCAATTACAGAGTGATGTAAATAGAGATCTGCAGGCTGAACTAGATTGTTTAAAGCAGAGTATTCCAGGACGTATTTGGTTGCAGACGGAAGCCTAGCAGGTGGCGGTAATACACCTTAAAGCTGGTTTACCAACCGCCATTAAACAAGAAGAAGAAGATTCCCTGCTGGACTGTTCCCTTCCCCTTCCTTCTGAAGCCTCGCCTGCATCCCCATCAAGTTCAAATGCCAGAGTGAGACCGGAGCCTTGCCACGCCACGATAAGGAACTACCTATCATTGAGTTTGGAACTATCTATTTGTGTTCCCGTGTTTAGAGTCCGTGTCAAAGAAGAGTCCCGACCCTAAGTCCTGTTCCCAAGGAGGGGGCCCGACTCTGTGTTGTGTTCCTGTGTTCCAAGTTCCAGGCGCCGTGTTCCAGTCCTGTCTAAGTCAAGGCTTTGTGTTCTCGTCCAGTCCAGGAGTCCCTCGGCAAGTATCCTCGGCAGTCATCCCGGCCCTGCGTCCTAGAAAGGGTCCCAGCCCTGCGTCCAAGGAGGAGTCCCAGCTCCGTACCCAACAGCCTAACCAAGCCGAGTCCAAGAGCCTCGCCCAGCCCGGTGCTGGAGTTTCCCTCGTCCTGTCCTGTAGCCACGTCCCGTCCTTGCCAAGATCCTAGTCCCGAGTCCTAGTCTGGTCCGGGGCTCCGGTTCTGAGTCAAGACCCAGGTTCTGAGTCCCAAACAAGACCCAGGTTCCAGGTCCTTGTCCAGGCTCTGGTTCCGGAGTTCCCTGTTCCTAGTCCAGGCTCCTTGTTCCTAATTCCCCATCCGGGTCCTGTGTTTCTAGTCCAAGTCCTAGCCCAGGCCCTGAATCCTAGTCTCGTCCAGGGCCTGTGTCAATGTCCAGCATTGTTTCTTCCTTACTCACCTTGCTATCTTGATAAGCCTAGTCCTGTTCCTAGTACTTCAGTGTCTGTGTCTTGCATCTGGGTCCTCCCAACGCCCCCTTATGACAATGAGTTAACCTATTTCCGGAGAAGAGATGATCCCCCCTCCTGTTAGACTGTTTGACGTAACTTATTTTTTACTCCTTCTTACTTCTCTTCAAATATTTGTATACCTGTGTTCTTGTAATGCTACTGTGACATTGTAATTTCCTTTGGGTTCAATAAAGCATCAATGTGCAAAAAATACTACCGCAAATATTAGCTGTAAATACAATTGGGAGTGAGTCTATAGATTGTGGAATCAGTTCAGAGTTGAGGTGAGTGAAGTGATCCACACTGATTCAGAAGCCTGATACTAGACACTAGAATACTACAGCACAGTACAGGCCCTTCAGCCCTCGATGTTGTACTGACCCATATATTCCTTAAAAAAAAGTACTAAACCCACACTACCCCGTTACCCTCTATTTTTCTTTCATCCATGTGCCTGTCCAAGAGGCTCTTAAATACCCCTAATGTTTTAGCCTCCACCACCATCCCTGGCAAGTCATTCCAGGCACCCACAACCCTCAGTGTAAAAAAAACTTACCCCTGATGTCTCCCCTAAACTTCCCTCCCTTAACTTTGTATATATGCCCTCTGGTGTTTGCTATTCCTGCCCTAGGAAACAGGTACTGGCTATCCACCCCATATATGCCTGTCATAATCTTGTAGACCCCCATCAAGTCCCCTCTCATCATTCTACGCTCCAAAGAGAAAAGTCCCAGCTCTGCTAAACTTGCCTCATAAGACTTATTTTCCAATCCAGGCAACATCCTGGTAAATCTCCTCTGCACCCTCTCCGTAGCTTCCACATCCTTCCTATGATGAGGTGACCAGAACTGAACACAATACTCTAAGAGTGATCTCACCAGAGATTTGTAGAGTTGCAACATGACCTCTTTACTCTTGAACTCAATCCCTCTATTAATGAAGCCTAGCAACCCATAGGCCTTCTTAACTATCCTATCAACCTGTGCAGCGACTTTGAGGGATGTATGGATTTGAACCCTAAGATCCCGCTGTTCATCCACACTGTTAAGTAACCGACCATTAACTCTGTACTCAGCCTTCTGGTTTGTCCTTCCAAAATGCATCACCTCACACTTATCCGGATTGAACTCCATCTGCCACTTTTCTGCCCAACTCTGCAATCTGTCTATATCCTCTTGTAACCTTCGACAACCTACAGCTCCATCCACAACTCCTCCAATCTTCGTGTCATCTGCAAACTTACTCACGCATCCTTCCGCCTCTTCATCCAGGTCATTTATAAAAATCACAAAGAGCAGGGGTCCCAGGACAGATCCTTGCGGCACTCCACTAGTCACCGACCTCCAGGCAGAATACTTTCCCTCCACTACTACCCTCTGCTTTCTTCCTGTAAGCCAATTTTTTTAACCAAACAGCCAAGGTTCCACTGATCCCATGCCTCATGACTTTCTGAATGAGTCTCTCGTGGGGGACCTTGTCAAATGCCTTGCTAAAATCCATGTAGACCACATCTACCGCCCTACCCTCATCAACTTCTTTTGTTACCTCTTCAAAAAACTTAATTAGGCTCGTGAGGCACGACCTTCTCTTCACAAAGCCATGTTGACTATCCTTGAGTAGACTGTACTTCTCCAAATGCTCATAGATCCTATCCTTAAGAATCCTTTCCAATAGTTTGCAGACCAGCGACGTAAGACTCACCGGTCTATAGTTCCCAGGATTCTCTCTATTACCTTTTTTAAACAAAGGAACTACATTTGCCATTCTGAATCCTCTGGCACCTCCCCTGCAGCCAAAGAGGATTCAAAGATCATAACTACTGCTCCAGCGATCTCTTCTCTCACTTCTCACAGCAACCTGGGGTATATCATGTCCGGCCCTGGGGACTTATCAATCTTGATGTTTTTAAGAAGATCCAACACTTCTTCTTCCTTAATCTCCACATTGTCCGGCACACAGGCCTGTTCTATTTCGACCTCACCCTGATCAAGGTCCCTTTCACTTGTGAATACTGAAGCAAAGTATTCATTTAGGACCTCCCCAACCTCCTCCGCCTCCAGGTACATGTTGCTTTCTTTATTCTTTAGTGGCCCCACCTTCATTCTTGTCATCCTTCTGTTCTTCACATACGCACAGAATGCTTTGGGGTTCTCCTTAATCCTACGTGCCAAGGCCTTCTCATGCCCCCTTTGAGCTCTCCCAAGTCCTTTCTTCAGCTCCTTCCTAGCTGTCCTATATTTCTCATGAGCCCTTCCTGCTTCCTGCTTCTTATATCTGACATATGCTTCCTTCTTCCTCTTGACAAGTTGCCTCACGTGTTTCGTCAGCCACGGTTCCCTTTTCCTACCATTTTTTCCTTGTTTCAGTGGGACAAACCTATCCTGAACCCAGTACAAGTGGTCCCTAAACTTCCTCCACATTACTTCCGTGCTTTCACCCTTGAACATCTATTTCCAATTTACTCTCGCTAGTTCCTGCCTCATCCCTTCATAGTTAGCCCTTCCCCAATTAAGCACTTTCCCATTTTGTCTGTTTTTATAGCTATGCTGAAGCTAAGGGAGTTGTTGTCACTCTCACCAAAATGCTCCCCTACCAAGAGGTCTGCCACCTGACCAGGTTCATTACCCAGAACTAGATCCAGTATGGCTCTCCTCTTGTCGGCCGGTCCACATACTGTGTCAGAAATCCTTTTTCAACACACCTGACAAATTCAGCCCCATCCCTTGCAGTCAGGAGGTGCCAGTCAATATGAGGGAAGTTGAAATCACCCATAACTACAACCCTGTATTTCCTGCACCATTCTAAAATCTGCCTGCTTATCTGCTCCCCGGTGTCCCGAGGGCTATTTGGGGTCTATAGACTACTCCCAGAACAGTGATTGATCCCTTCCTATCTCTGACTTCCACCCACACCAACTCTCCCTCTGCAGCATCCTATAGCCGTGATACTATCCCTGACCAGTAATGCTACTCCCCCCACTGCCTTTTCTACCTCCCATCCTAATCCTTTTAAAACACCTAAACCCCGGTACCTGCATCAGCCAATCCTGCCCTTCCTCCAGCCAAGTTTCAGTAACGGCCACAACATCAAGTTCCACGTACTGATCCATGCTCTAAGTTCATCCCCTTTATTCCTAATACTCCTAGTGTTGAAATAGACAGATTTCAACCTCTCTAACTGGCTATATTTATGTTTTGTCCCTGCCTGTCCTTCCTCACCAACTCAGAACACATAGCATCATGCCCTTGTCCTTCTGCCCTAATCTCTGCACTCACATTCTGATTCCCACCCCCCTGCCAAACTAGTTTAAACCCTCCCCAACAGCTCTAGCAAGCCTGCCCGCCAGGATATTGGTCCCTTTCCAGTTCAGGTGCAGCCCATCCTTTTTGTACAGGTCAGATCTTCCCCAGAAGAGATCCCAATGATCCAGAAACCTGAACCCCTGACCCCTGCACCAACTCTTCAGCCACGCATTCATCTGCCATAACTTCCTGTTCCTACCTCCTCTGTCTTGTGGCACAGGCAGCAATCCCGAGATTATCACCCTTGAGGTCCTGCTTTTTAACTTCTTTCCTAACTCCCTATATTCCTCCTTCAGGACCTCATCCCTACTCCTGTCTATGTCATTGGTCCCTACATGAACCACGACATCTAGCTGCTCACCCTCCCTCCTGAGAATACCAATAACTCGATCCGAGATATCACGGACCCTGGCACCAGGGAGGCAACAGACCATCTGGGATTCTCGATCTCTCCCACAGAACCTCTTTTCTGTCCCCCTAACTATCAAATCCCCTATCACTACTTCCCTCCTCTTTTCCGTCCTTCCTTTCTGAGTTGGGGGTCCAGTCTCAGTGCCAGAGACGCAACCACTACAACTTGTCCCTGGTAGGTCGTCCCCACCAACAATATCCAAAACAGTATACTTATTGTTGATGGGAACGGCCACAGAGGTGCTCTGCTCTTTCTGTCTGTTGCCCTTCCCTCTCCTGACAGTCACCCAGCTACCTGTCTCGATGGTGGAAGAAGTTCCTGAACATGGCAGTGTGGGACCTAAGAGTTCTGTGCTTCCTGCGGGATGGTAGTAGAGAGGAGAAAGCATGGCCTGGAAGGTAGGGGTCGTTGAATGATGGATGTTGTGACAGGGCTCCTTATAAATGTGCTCAATGGTGGGAAGGGATTTGCTTATGATGGACCGGCAAATCATTACCATGAGATTTTGTGGTGCTGGCAAGCCAGAGTAACAGACATGACGTGAGTGTGGAGCTCACCGATTCAGGAATAAGCTGCTCACGTTTCTCGCTGAGACCCGTTTCATGACTGGAAAGGGAGGAGGCAAAATAAAGAACGAACACAATCTGGCAGGTGATAGGTGAGACCAGATAAGGACCAAGCTCGATGATGTAAGAATCTGGGAGGTGATAGGGTGAAAACCAAAGGGCTGAAGAAGAAGGAATCTGATTGGAGAGGGTTGTGAACCATGGGCATGAGGGAAAGAAGGAGTGGGGAACCAGAGGGACATGGTGAGTAGGTGAGGGGTAGAGAGAGAGTGAGAGCGTAACCAGAGGGATATGGTGAGTAGGTGAGTGGTAGAGAGAGAGTGAGGGGGTAACCAGAGAGAGAAGGTGAGTAGGTGAGGGGAAGAGAGTGAGGGGGGAACCAGAGGGAGATGGTGAGTAGCTGAGGGGAGGAAAGACGGTGAGGGGGGAATCAGAAGGAGATGGTGAGTAGGTGAGGGGTAGAGAGAGAGTGAGTGGGTAACCAGAGGGAGATGGTGAGTAGGTGAGGGGTAGAGAGAGAGTGAGTGGGTAACCAGAGGGAGATGGTGAGTAGGTGAGGGGTAGGGAGACAGTGAGGGAACCAGAGGTAGATGGTGAGTAGGTGAGCCACAGAGAGAGAGTGAGGCGGTAACCACAGGGAGATGGTGCATGGGTGAGGGGTAGAGAGAGAGTGAGGGGGAACCAGAGGGAGATGGTGAGTAGGTGAGGGGAGGAAAGACGGTGAGGGGGGAATCAGAGGGAGATGGTGAGTAGGTGAAGGGTAGAGAGACAGTGAGGGAACCAGAGGGAGATGGTGAGTAGGTGAAGGGTAGAGAGAGAGTGAGGGGGAACCAGAGGGAGATGGTGAGTAGGTGAGGGGTAGAGAGAGAGTGAGAGCGTAACCAGAGGGATATGGTGAGTAGGTGAGGGGTAGAGAGAGTGAGGGGGGAACCAGAGGGAGATGGTGAGTAGGTGAGGGGAAGAGAAAGAGTGAGGGAGGAACCAGAGGGAGATAGTGAACAGGTGAGGGGAAGAGAGAGAGTGAGGGAACCAGAGGGAGATGGTGAGTAGGTGAAGGGAAGAGAGAGAGTGAGGGGGAAACCAGAGGGAGATGGTGAGTAGGTGAGGGGTAGAGAGGCAGTGGGGGGGGGGGGGGGAGAACCAGAGGGAGATGGTGAGTAGGTGAGGGGTAGACAGGGAGTGAGGGGTGAACCAGAGGGAGATGGTGAGTAGGTGAGGGGAAAAGAGAGAGTCAGGGCTGAACCAGAGGGAGATGGTGACTGGGTGAGGGGTAGAGAGAGAGTGAGGGGGTAACCAGAGGGACATGGTGAGTAGATGAGGGGTAGAGAGAGTAAGGGGGAACCAGACAGAGATGGTAAGTAGGCGAAGGGAAGAGAATGGGGGGGGGGGGGAACCAGAGGGAGATAGTGAGTAGGTGAGGGGTAGAGAGAGAGAGAGGGGGTAAACAGAGGGAGATGGTGAGTAGGTGAGGCGAAGAGAGTGAGAGTGAGGGGGGAACCAGATGGAGATGGTGAGTAGGTGAGGGGTAGAGAGAGTGAGCAGGTAACCAAAGGGAGATGGTGAGTAGGTGAGGGGAAGAAAGTGAGGGGGGAACCGCAGGGAGATGGTGAGTACGTCAGGGGTAGAGAAGAGTGAGGGGGGAACCAAAGGGAGATAGTGAGTAGGTGAGGGGAAGAGAGTGTAAGGGGGGAACCAGAGTGAGATGGTGAGTGAGTGACGGGTAGAGAGAGAGTGAGGGGGTAACCAGAGGGAAATGGTGAGTAGGTGAGGGGTAGAGAGAGTAAGGAGGGAACCAGATGGATATAGTGAGTAAGTGAGGGGAAGTGAGTGAGAGTGAGGGGGGAACCAGAGGGAGATGGTGAGTAGGTGAGGGGTAGAGAGTGAGTGAGGGGGGAACCAGAGGGAGATGGTGAGTAGGTGACGGGTAGAGACAGTGAGGGGGGAACAAAGAGGGTGATGGTGAGTAGGTGAGGGGTAGAGAGAGATTGAGAGGGGAACCAGAGGGAGATGGTGAGTAGGTGAGGGGAGGAGAGACGGTGAGGGGGAAATCAGAGTGAGATGGTGAGTGGGTGACGGGTAAGGAGACAGTGAGGGAACCAGAGGGAGATGGTCAGTAGGTGAGCGACAGAGAGAGAGTGAGGCGGTAACCAGAGGGATATGGTGAGTAGGTGAGGGGTAGAGAGAGAGTGAGGGGGGAACCAGAGGGAGATGGTGAGTAGGTGAGGGGTAGAGAGAGAGAGAGAGGGGTAAACAGAGGGAGATGGTGAGTAGCTGAGGGGTAGAGAGGCAGTGGGGGGGGAGAACCAGAGGGAGATGGTGAGTAGGTGAGGGGTAGACAGGGAGTGAGGGGTGAACCAGAGGGAGATGGTGAGTAGGTGAGGGAAAGAGAGAGGGTCAGGGCTGAACCAGAGGGAGATGGTGACTGGGTGAGGGGTAGAGAGAGAGTGAGGGGGGAACCAGAGGGAGATGGTGAGTAGCTGAGGGGTAGAGAGGCAGTGGGGGGGGAGAACCAGAGGGAGATGGTGAGTAGGTGAGGGGTAGACAGGGAGTGAGGGGTGAACCAGAGGGAGATGGTGAGTAGGTGAGGGAAAGAGAGAGGGTCAGGGCTGAACCAGAGGGAGATGGTGACTGGGTGAGGGGTAGAGAGAGAGTGAGGGGGTAACCATAGGGACATGGTGAGCAAGTGAGCAGTAGAGAGAGTAAGGGGGGAACCAGACGGAGATGGTGAGTAGGCGAAGGGAAGAGAGTTGGGGGAGGGGAACCAGAGGGAGATAGTGGGAAGGTGAGGGATAGAGAGAGAGTCAGGGGGGAACTAAAGAGAGATGGTGAGTAGGTGAGGGGAAGAGAGGGAGTGAGGGGGTAACCAGAGGGAGATGGTGAGTAGGTGAGGGGTAGAGAGAGTCAGGGGGGAACCAGAGGGACATGGTGAGTAGGTGAGGGGTAGAGAGAGAGAGAGAGGGGTAAACAGAGGGAGATGGTGAGTAGGTGAGGCGAAGAGAGTGAGAGTGAGGGGGGAAACCAGAGGGAGATGGTGTGTAGGTGAGGGGTAGAGAGAGTGAGGAGGTAACCAGAGGGAGATGGTGAGTAGGTGAGGGGAACAGAGTGAGGGGGGAACCGCAGGGAGATGGTGAGTACGTCAGGGGTAGAGAGAGAGTGAGGGGGGAACCAAAGGGAGATAGTGAGTAGGTGAGGGGAAGAGAGAGAGTGAGGGGGGAACTAGAGGGAGATGGTGAGTGGGTGAGGGGAAGCTGGAGAGTGAGGGGTGAACCACAGGGAGATGGTGAATAGGTGAGGGGAAGAGAGTGTAAGGGGGAAAGCAGAGGGAGATGGTGAGTAGGTGAGGGGTAGAGACAGTGAGGGGGGAACCAGAGGGTGATGGTGAGTAGGTGAGGGGTAGAGAGAGAGTAAGGGGGGAACCAGAGGGAGATGCTGAGTAGGTGAGGGTTAGAGAGAGTGAGGGGGGATCCAGAGGGAGATGGTGAGTAGGTGAGGGGAAGAGAGACAGTGAAGGGGGAACCAGAGGGAGATGGTGAGTAGGTGAGGGTAAGGGAGAGAGTGAGGGGGTAACCAGAGGGAGATGGTGAGTAGCTTAGCGGAAGTGACTGAGAGCGAGGGGATAACCAGAGGGAGGTGGTGAGGTGTAGAGAGAGAGAGTGAGGGGGGAACAAGAGGTAGATGGTGAGTAGGTGAAGGGAAGAGAGAGAGTGAGGGAGCAACCAGAGGGAGATGGTGAGTAGGTGAGGGGTAGACAGGGAGTGAGGGGTGAACCAGAGGGAGATGGTGAGTAGGTGAAGGGTAGAGAGGCAGTGGGGGGTAGAACCAGAGGGAGATGGTGAGTAGGTGAGGGGTAGAGAGGCAGTGGGGGGGGGGAGAACCAGAGGGAGATGGTGAGTAGGTGAGGGGTAGACAGGGAGTGAGGGGTGAACCAGAGGGAGATGGTGAGTAGGTGAGGGGAAGAGAGAGAGTGAGGGGGTAACCAGAGGGACATGGTGAGTAGGTGAAGGGAAGAGAGAGAGTGAGGGGGAAACCAGAGGGAGATGGCGAGTAGGTGAGGGGTAGAGAGGCAGTGAGGGTGGAGAACCAGAGAGAGATGGTGAGTAGGTGAGGGGTAGACAGGGAGTGAGGGGTGAACCAGAGGGACATGGTGAGTAGGTGAGGGGTAGAGAGAGTAAGGGGAGAACCAGACGGAGATGGTGAGTAGACGAAGGGAAGAGAGTGGGGGGAGGGAACCAGAGGGAGATAGTGAGAAGGTGAGGGGTAGACAGGGAGTGAGGGGTGAACCAGAGGGAGATTGTGAGTAGGTGAGGGGTAGAGAGGCAGTGGGGGGGGGGAGAACCAGAGGGAGATGGTGAGTAGGTGAGGGGTAGACAGGGAGTGAGGGGTGAACCAGAGGGAGATGGTGAGTAGGTGAGGGGAAGAGAGAGAGTGAGGGGGTAACCAGAGGGACATGGTGAGTAGGTGAAGGGAAGAGAGAGAGTGAGGGGGAAACCAGAGGGAGATGGCGAGTAGGTGAGGGGTAGAGAGGCAGTGAGGGGGGAGAACCAGAGAGAGATGGTGAGTAGCTGAGGGGTAGAGAGAGAGTGAGGGGGTAACCAGAGGGACATGGTGAGTAGGTGAGGGGTAGAGAGAGTAAGGGGAGAACCAGACGGAGATGGTGAGTAGACGAAGGGAAGAGAGTGGGGGGAGGGAACCAGAGGGAGATAGTGAGAAGGTGAGGGGTAGAGAGAGAGTGAGGGGGGAACCAAAGGGAGATAGTGAGTAGGTGAGGGGAAGAGAGAGAGTGAGGGGGGATCCACAGGGTGATGGTGAGTAGGAAAGGGAAAGAGAGTGTAAGGGGGGAACCAGAGTGAGATGGTGAGTGGGTGACGGGTAGAGAGAGAGTGAGGTGGTAACCAGAGGGAAATGGTGAGTGGGTGAGGTGTAGAGACAGTGAGGGGGGAACCAGAGGGAGATGGTGAGTAGGTGAGGGGTAGAGAGGCAGTGGGGGCAGGGGGAAAACCAGAGGGAGATGGTGAGTAGGTGAGGGGTAGACAGGGAGTGAGGGGTGAACCAGAGGGAGATGGTGACTGGGTGAGGGGTAGAGAGAGAGTGAGGGGGTAACCAGAGGGACATGGTGAGTAGGTGAGGGGTAGAGAGAGTAAGTGGGGAACCAGACGGAGATGGTGAGTAGGCGAAGGGAAGAGAGTGGGGGGGGGGGGGTAACCAGAGGGAGATAGTGGGAAGGTGAGGGGTAGAGAGAGAGAGAGAGGGGGTAAACAGATGGAGATGGTGAGTAGGTGAGGCGAAGAGAATGAGAGTGAGGGGGGAACCAGAGGGAGATGGTGAGTAGGTGAGGGGTAGAGAGAGTGAGGGAGGAACCAGAGGGAGATGGTGAACAGGTGAGGGGAAGGTAGAGAGTGAGGGAACCAGAGGGAGATGGTGAGTAGGTGAGGGGTAGAGAGAGAGAGAGGGGGGAACCAGAGGGAGATGGTGAGTAGGTGAGGAGTAGAGAGAGAGTGAGGAGGTAAACCAGAGGGACATGGTGAGTAGGTGAAGGGAAGAGAGAGAGTGAGGGGGAAACCAGAGGGAGACGGCGAGTAGGTGAGGGGTAGAGAGGCAGTGGGGGGGGAGAACCAGAGGGAGATGGTGAGTAGGTGAGGGGTAGACAGGGAGTGAGGGGTGAACCAGAGGGAGATGGTGAGTAGGTGAGGGAAAGAGAAATGGTCAGGGCTGAACCAGAGGGAGATGGTGACTGGGTGAGGGGTAGAGAGAGAGTGAGGGGGTTACCAGAGGGACATGGTGAGTAGGTGAGGGGTAGAGAGAGTAAGGGGGGAACCAGACGGAGATGGTGAGTAGGTGAGGTGTAGAGAGAGAGAGAGGGGTAAACAGAGGGAGATGGTGAGTAGGTGAGGCGAAGAGAGTGAGAGTGAGGGGGGAACCAGAGGGAGATGGTGAGTAGGTGAGGAGTAAAGAGAGTGAGGAGGTAACCAGAGGGAGATGGTGAGTGGGTGAGGGGAACAGAGTGAGGGGGGAACCGCAGGGAGATGGTGAGTACGTCAAGGGTAGAGAGAGAGTGAGGGGGGAACCAAAGGGAGATAGTGAGTAGGTGAGGGGAAGAGAGAGAGTTAGGGGGGAACCAGAGAGAGATGGTGAGTAGGGGTGGGGTAGAGAGAGAGTTAGGGGGGAACCAGAGAGAGATGGTGAGTAGGGGTGGGGTAGAGAGAGAGTGGGTGGGGAACCAGAAGGCGATGGTGAGTAGGTGAGGAGTAGAGAGAGTGTGCGGGTGAACCAAAGGGAGATGGTGAGTAGGTAAGGAGTAGAGAGAGTGTACGGGGGGGAACCAGAGGGAGATGGTCAGTAGGTGAGGGGTAGAGAGGGAGTGAGGGGGGAACCACAGGGAGATGGTAAGTGGGTGAGGGGTAGAGAGAGAGTGAGGGGGTAACCAGAGGGAGATGGTGAGTAGGTGAGGGGAAGAGAGTGAGGGGGGAACCAGAGTGAGATGGTGAGTAGGTGAGGGGCAGAGAGAGAGTGAGGGGGGAACCAGAGGGAGATGGTGAGTAGGTGACGGGTAGAGAGAGAGTGAGAGGGTAACCAGAGGGAGATGGTGAGTAGGTGAGGGCTAGAGATAGAGTGAGGTGGGAACCAGATGGAGATGGTGAGTAGGTGAGGGGTAGAGAGAGATTTAGGGGGGAATAAGAGCGAGATGGTGAGTAGGTGAGGGGAAGAGAGAGAGTGAGGGGGTAACCAGAGGGACATGGTGAGTAGGTGAAGGGAAGAGAGAGAGTGAGGGGGAAACCAGAGGGAGATGGCAAGTAGGTGAGGGGTAGAGAGGCAGTGAGGGGGGAGAACCAGAGAGAGATGGTGAGTAGCTGAGGGGTAGAGAGAGAGTGAGGGGGTAACCAGAGGGACATGGTGAGTAGGTGAGGGGTAGAGAGAGTAAGGGGAGAACCAGACGGAGATGGTGAGTAGACGAAGGGAAGAGAGTGGGGGGAGGGAACCAGAGGGAGATAGTGAGAAGGTGAGGGGTAGAGAGAGAGTGAGGGGGGAACCAAAGGGAGATAGTGAGTAGGTGAGGGGAAGAGAGAGAGTGAGGGGGGATCCACAGGGAGATGGTGAGTAGGAAAGGGAAAGAGAGTGTAAGGGGGGAACCAGAGTGAGATGGTGAGTGGGTGACGGGTAGAGAGAGAGTGAGGTGGTAACCAGAGGGAAATGGTGAGTGGGTGAGGTGTAGAGACAGTGAGGGGGGAACCAGAGGGAGATGGTGAGTAGGTGAGGGGTAGAGAGGCAGTGGGGGCAGGGGGAAAACCAGAGGGAGATGGTGAGTAGGTGAGGGGTAGACAGGGAGTGAGGGGTGAACCAGAGGGAGATGGTGACTGGGTGAGGGGTAGAGAGAGAGTGAGGGGGTAACCAGAGGGACATGGTGAGTAGGTGAGGGGTAGAGAGAGTAAGTGGGGAACCAGACGGAGATGGTGAGTAGGCGAAGGGAAGAGAGTGGGGGGGGGGGGTAACCAGAGGGAGATAGTGGGAAGGTGAGGGGTAGAGAGAGAGAGAGAGGGGGTAAACAGATGGAGATGGTGAGTAGGTGAGGCGAAGAGAGTGAGAGTGAGGGGGGAACCAGAGGGAGATGGTGAGTAGGTGAGGGGTAGAGAGAGTGAGGGAGGAACCAGAGGGAGATGGTGAACAGGTGAGGGGAAGGTAGAGAGTGAGGGAACCAGAGGGAGATGGTGAGTAGGTGAGGGGTAGAGAGAGAGTGAGGGGGGAACCAGAGGGAGATGGTGAGTAGGTGAGGGGTAGAGAGAGAGAGAGGGGGGAACCAGAGGGAGATGGTGAGTAGGTGAGGAGTAGAGAGGCACTGGGGGGGGAGAACCAGAGGGAGATGGTGAGTAGGTGAGGGGAAGAGAGAGAGTGAGGAGGTAAACCAGAGGGACATGGTGAGTAGGTGAAGGGAAGAGAGAGAGTGAGGGGGAAACCAGAGGGAGATGGCGAGTAGGTGAGGGGTAGAGAGGCAGTGGGGGGGGAGAACCAGAGGGAGATGGTGAGTAGGTGAGGGGTAGACAGGGAGTGAGGGGTGAACCAGAGGGAGATGGTGAGTAGGTGAGGGAAAGAGAAATGGTCAGGGCTGAACCAGAGGGAGATGGTGACTGGGTGAGGGGTAGAGAGAGAGTGAGGGGGTTACCAGAGGGACATGGTGAGTAGGTGAGGGGTAGAGAGAGAGAGAGGGGTAAACAGAGGGAGATGGTGAGTAGGTGAGGCGAAGAGAGTGAGAGTGAGGGGGGAACCAGAGGGAGATGGTGAGTAGGTGAGGAGTAAAGAGAGTGAGGAGGTAACCAGAGGGAGATGGTGAGTGGGTGAGGGGAACAGAGTGAGGGGGGAACCGCAGGGAGATGGTGAGTACGTCAAGGGTAGAGAGAGAGTGAGGGGGGAACCAAAGGGAGATAGTGAGTAGGTGAGGGGAAGAGAGAGAGTTAGGGGGGAACCAGAGAGAGATGGTGAGTAGGGGTGGGGTAGAGAGAGAGTGGGTGGGGAACCAGAAGGCGATGGTGAGTAGGTGAGGAGTAGAGAGAGTGTGCGGGTGAACCAAAGGGAGATGGTGAGTAGGTAAGGAGTAGAGAGAGTGTACGGGGGGGAACCAGAGGGAGATGGTCAGTAGGTGAGGGGTAGAGAGGGAGTGAGGGGGGAACCACAGGGAGATGGTAAGTGGGTGAGGGGTAGAGAGAGAGTGAGGGGGTAACCAGAGGGAGATGGTGAGTAGGTGAGGGGAAGAGAGTGAGGGGGGAACCAGAGTGAGATGGTGAGTAGGAGAGGGGCAGAGAGAGAGTGAGGGGGGAACCAGAGGGAGATGGTGAGTAGGTGACGGGTAGAGAGAGAGTGAGAGGGTAACCAGAGGGAGATGGTGAGTAGGTGAGGGCTAGAGATAGAGTGAGGTGGGAACCAGATGGAGATGGTGAGTAGGTGAGGGGTAGAGAGAGATTTAGGGGGGAATAAGAGCGAGATGGTGAGTAGGTGAGGGGAAGAGAGAGAGTGAGCGGGGAACCAGAGGGATATGGTGAGTAGGTGAGGGGAAGAGAGCGACTGAGGGGGCAACCACAGGGAGAAGGTGAGTGGGTGAGGGGAAGTGGGTGAGGGGAAGAGAGTGAGGGGGGAACCAGAGGGATATGGTGAGTAGGTGAGGGGTATAGAGAGAGTGAGGGGGGAACCAGAGGGAGATGGAGAGTAGGTGAGGGGTAGAGAGAGAGTTAGGGGGGAACCAGAGAGAGATGGTGAGTCTGTGAGGGGAAGAGTGTGAGGGGGAAACCAGAGGGAGATGGTGAGTAGGTGAGGGGTATAGAGAGAGTGAGGGGGGAACCAGAGGGAGATGGAGAGTAGGTGAGTGTTAGAGAGAGAGTTAGGGGGGAACCAGAGGGAGATGGTGAGTCTGTGAGGGGAAGAGTGAAAGGGGGGACCAGAGGGAGATGGTGAGTAGGTGAGGGGAAGAGAGCGACCGAGGGGGCAACCAGAGAGAGAAGGTGAGTGTGTGAGGGGAAGTGGGTGAGGGGAAGAGAGTGAGGGGCGAACCAGAGGGAGATGGTGAGTAGGTGAGGGGTATAGCGAGAGTGAGGGGGGAACCAGAGGGAAATTGTGAGTTGGTGAGGGATAGAGAGAGGGTTAGGGGGGAACCAGAGAGAGATGGTGAGTATCTGAGGGGAAGAGAGTGAGGGGGGGACCAGAGGGACATGGTGAGTAGGTGAGGGGTATAGAGAGAGTGAGGAGGGAACCAGAGGGAGATGGTGAGTAGGGGTGGGGTAGAGAGAGAGTGGGTGGGGAACCACAGGAGATGGTGAGTAGGTGAGGAGTAGAGAGAGTGTGCAGGTGAACCAGAGGGACATGGTGAGTAGGTGAGGAGGAGAGAGAGAGTGCGGGGGGAACCAGAGGGAGATGGTGAGTAGGTGAGGTGTAGCGAGGCGGTGGGGTGGAACCAGAGGGAGATGGTGAGTAGGTGAAGGGTATAGAGAGAGTGAGGGGGGAACCAGAGGGAGATGGAGAGTAGGTGAGGGGTAGAGAGAGAGTGAGGGGGGATCCAGAGAGAGATGGTGAGTAGGGGTGGGGTAGAGAGAGAGTGGGGTGGGGATCCAGAAGGAGATGGTGAGTAGGTGAGGAGAAGAGAGAGTGTGCGGGGGAACCAGAGGAAGATGGTGAGTAGGTAAGTAGAGGGAGTGTGCGGGGGGAATCAGAGGGAGATGGTGAGTAGGTGAGGGGTAGAGAGGGAGTGAGGGGGGAACCACAGGGAGATGGTAAGTGGGTGAGAGGTAGAGAGAGAGTCAGGGGGTAATCAGAGGGAGATGGTGAGTAGGTGAGGGGAAGAGAGTGAGGGGGGAACCTGAGTGAGATGGTGAGTAGGTGAGGGGCAGAGAGAGAATGAGAGAGGAACCAGAGGGAGATGGTGAGTAGGTGAGTGGTAGAGAGAGAGTGAGGGGGGAACCAGGGGGAGATGGTGAGTAGGTGAGGGGAAAAGAGAGAGTGAGCGGGGAACCAGAGGGAGATGGTGAGTAGGTGAGGGGGTAACCTGAGGGTGATGGTGAGTAGGTGAGGGGAAGAGAGTGAGAGTGAGGGGGGAACCAGAGGGAGATGGTGAGAAAGCGAGGGGAAGAGAGAGAGTGAGGGGGTAACCAGAGGGAGATTGTGAGTAGGTGACGGGAAGAGAGGGAGTGAGCGTGGAACCAGAGGGATATGGTGAGTAGGTGAGCAGTAGAGAGAGTGAGGGGGTAACCTGAGGGTGATGGTGAGTAGGTAAGGGGAAGAGAGTGAGAGTGAGGGGGGAACCAGAGGGAGATGGTGAGAAGGTGAGGGGAAGAGAGAGTGTGAGGGGGTAACCAGAGGGAGATGGTGAGTAGGTGAGGGAGGAACCAGAGGGAGATGGTGAATGGTTCAGGGGTATAGAACAGTGAGGGGGACCAGAGGGAGATGGTGAGTAGATGAGGGGTAGAGAGAGTATGAGGGGGGAACCAGAGGGAGATGGTGAGTAGGTGCGGGGTTGACAGAGAGTGGGGAGGAACCAGAGGCAGATGGTGAGTAGGTGAGCAGAAGGGAGAGAGTCAGGGAACCAGAGGGAGATGGTGAGTGGGTGACGGGAAGAGATGAGAGTGAGGGGGGAACCAGAGGGAGATGGTGAGTAGGTGAGGGGAAGAAAGTGAGGGGGCAACCAGAGGGAGATGGTGAGTAGCTGAGGGGATGAGACAGAGTGAGGGGGTAACCAGAGGGAGATGGTGAGTAGGTGAGGGGTAGAGAGAGAGTGGGGTGGGGAACCAGAGGGAAATGGTGAGCGGGTGAGGGGTAGCGAGAGAGTGGGGAGGAACCAGAGGGAGATGGTGAGTAGGTGAGGGGAAGAGAGAGAGTGAGAGAACCAGAGGGAGATGGTGAGTGGGTGACGGGTAGAGAGAGAGAGTCGGGGGGAACCACAGGAAGATGGTGAGTGGGTGAGGGGTAGAGGCAGGGTGAGGGGGGAACCAGAGCGAGATGGTGAGTAGTTGAGTGGAAGAGAGAGAGTGAGCAGGGAACCAGAGGGAGAGGATGAGTAGGTGATGATGTAGAGAGAGTCAGGGGGGAAACAGAGGGAGATGGTGAGTTGGTGAGGGGGTAACCAGAGGGTGATGGTGAGTAGGTGAGGGGAAGAGAGTGAGAGTGAGGGGGGAACCAGAGGGAGATGGTGAGTAGGTGAGGGGAAGAGAGAGAGTGAGGGGGTAACCAGAGGGAGATGGTGAGTAGGTGAGGGGAAGAGAGAGAGTGAGCGGGGAACCAGAGGGATATGGTGAGTAGGTGAGGAGTAGAGAGAGTGAGGGGGGAACCAGAGGGAGATGGTGTGTAGCTGAGGTGAAGACAGTGAGAGTGAGGGGGGAACCAGAGGGAGATGGTGAGAAGGTGAGGGGAAGAGAGTGAGGGGGGAACCAGAGGGACTTGGTGAGTAGGTGAGGGGTAGAGAGAGAGTGAGGGGGTAACCAGAGGGAGATGGTGAATAGGTGAGGAGTAGAGAGAGAGTGAGATGGGAACCAGAGGGAGATGGTGAGTAGGTGAGGGGTAGAGAGGGAGTGCGGGGGGAACCAGAGGGAGATGGTGAATAGGTGAGGAGTAGAGAGAGAGTGAGAGGGGAACCAGAGGGAGATGGTGAATAGGTGAGGAGTAGAGAGAGAGTGAGAGGGGAACCAGAGGGAGATGGTGAGTAGGTGAGGGGGAGAGAGAGAGTGAGGTGGTAACCAGAGGGAGATGGTGAGTAGGTGAGGGGAAGAGAGAGAGTGAGGTGGTAACCAGAGGGAGATGGTGAGTAGGTGAGGGGAAGAGAGAGAGTGAGGGGGAACCAGAGGGAGATGGAAAATGGTGGGGAGGGAATTACCAAATGTTAGAGATTTTGATGTTCATGCCATCAGATTAGATGGCACATGAGGAGATATGAACACAACAGCACCTTAGTACCTGAACAGTCACTTGTGTATGCGTGTGCAGGGGGTTGGACTGTTTATCTCAACATGGATATGCCAGTGCAGCACTGGTGGACATTACTGACCCTGGTGTGAGCACTGTTCACTGAATACCTTTTGCACATTAACCCAGGGGTTCAGGACAGGAGTGAGTGAGTATGTGTTTTCAACAGTGTGAGCTGTGAGTGCTCCCCACCCAGACATGGGTAAACATGAAAGTACATCAATAGGTTTCAAAAGGTACATTTAATGTCAGAGAAATAGCTTGTACACCTCTATCATGTCTCCTCTCATCCTCCTTCTCTCCAAAGAGTAAAGCCCTAGCTCCCTTAATCTCTGATCATAATGCATACTCTTTAAACCAGGCAGCATTCTGGTGAATCTCCTCTGTACCCTTTCCAATGCTTGCACATCCTTCCTATAGTGAGGCGACCAGAGCTGGACACAGTACTCCAAGTACAGCCTAACCAGAGTTTTATAGAACTGCATCATTACGTCGCGACTCTTAAACTCTATCCCTTGACTTATGAAACCCAACACCCCATAAGCTTTCTTAACTACCCTATCTACCCGTGAAGCAACTTTCAGGGATTTGTGGACATGTACCCCCAGATCCCTCTGCTCCTCCACACTACCAAGTATCCTGCCATTTACTTTGTATTCTGCCTTGGAGTTTGTCCTGCCAAAGCGTACCACCTCACACTTCTCCGGGTTGAACTCCATCTGCCACTTCTCAGCCCACTTCTGCATCCTATCAATGTCTCTCTGTAATCTTCAACAATTCTCTACACTATCTACAACACCACCATCCTTTGTGTCATCTTCGAACTTGCCAGCCCTCCCTTCTACCCCCACTTGCAGGTCATTAATAAAAATCACAAAAAGTAGAGGTCCCAGAACCAACCCCTGTGGGACACCACTAGTCACAACCCTCCAACTCGAATGTTCTCCCTCCACTATGACCCTCTGCCTTCTGCAGGCAAGCCAATTCTGAATCCACCTGGCCAAACTTCCCTGGATCCCATGCCTTCTGACTTTCTGAATAAGCCTACCGTCTGGAACCTTGTCAAATGCTTTACTAAAATCCATGTAGATCACATCCACTGCACTACCCTCATCTATATGATTGTGTTGGTCATTAAGCAAACGACACATTTCATTGTGTTTCGGTGTACTTGTGACAAATCAAGCCAATCTTTATCAATCAGTGAAGGGTAACCGGAAGGTCCAGGGTGGGGGGGGGTGGGGGTTGGTCAGAAGAAAGAGACCTCAAGGGAGACACAGTGGGAAGAGAGGAATACCAGTCTATAAGCAGCAGTGATAGGGTGAAGGGTCATTTTTTTCCAGGGTTGGGAATCGAAAACTAGACGTTATAACTATAAGATTAAAGGTTTATCCAATCACAGACAAGAGAAAATCTGCCCTCCTCCCTCTCCCTGCACCCTCTCCCTTTCCCTCTCTCTCTTCCCCCTTTTCCCTCCTTCTGCCTTTCCCTCCCTCTCTCTTTCCTCTTTCTCCTCCCTCCCATCTCTCTCCCACCTCTCAGTGGGAAGGGTCAAATGGACAAGGAAATCATGTAGGGAGTGATCCCTGCGGAAAGCAGAAAGTGGGAGGGGAGGGGAGGGAAAGATGTGCTTGGTGGTGGGTTCCTGTTGGAGGTGACATTGGTCCCTCCCCACTGATCTCCCATCGGGCACTTATCCTTGCAAGTGGAACAAGTGCTACACCTGCCCCTACACCTCCTCCTTCACTACCATTCAGGGCCCCAAAGAGTCCTTCCAGGTGAGGTGACACTTCACCTGTGAGTGTGTTGAGGTGATATACTGCATCCGGTGCTCCCGGTGTGGCCTCCTGTGTATCAGTGAGACCCGATGTAGATTGGAGGCCACTTCGCCAAGCACACGAAAAGCAGGATCTCCCAGTGGTCATCCATTTTAGAGGGTCATAGAGGGAGGGAGGAGGAGAGAGGGAGGGAGGTCAGAGAATGAGGTAGGGGAGAGGGAGATAGAGGGTCAGAGAGGGAGGGAGATAAGAGAGGGAGAGACACAGAGAGGGAGGGAGGGAGTCAAAGAGGGAAGGAGGGGATCAGAGGAAGGGAAGAACAGATAAGAGAGGGAGGAGCAGAGAGAGAGAGGGAGGTCTGAGATAGAAGAGTGAGTCAGAGAGGGTGGAAGAGAGTCATAGAGGGAGGGAGGAGGTGAGAGAGGGAATGAGTGGGTTAGAGAGGGAGGGAGGGGGTGAGAGGGACAAGGGAGGTCAGAAAGTGAGGGAGGAGCAGAGAGAGAGTGGGGTGAGAGGGAGGGAGGGAGGTCTGATGGAGGATGGAGCAGAAATGTGGAAGGGAGATCAGAGGGGGAGGGAAGGGGTTAACTATGGTGGGATCAGAGAGTGAGGGGGGTTAACTAGGGTGGGTGGGGTCAGAGGGAGGGAGGGGGTTAACTAGGGTGAAGTGGGGTCAGAGAGGAAGGGAGGGGGTTAACTAGGGTGAAGTTGGGACAGAGAGGGAAGGAGGTGGTTAACTAGGGTGAAGTTGGGACAGAGAGGGAAGGAGGTGGTTAACTAGGATGAGTGGGGTTAGAGAGGGAGGGAGGGGGGTGAGAGGGACAAGGGAGGTCAGAAAGGGAGGGGAGGTGAGAGGGACAAGGGAGGTCAGAAAGTGAGGGAGGAGGAGAGAGAGTGGGGTGAGAGGAAGGGAGGGAGGTCTGATGGAGGATGGAGCAGAAATGTGGAAGGGAGATCAGAGGGGGAGGGAAGGGGTTAACTATGGTGGGATCAGAGAGTGAGGGGGGTTAACTAGGGTGGGTGGGGTCAGAGGGAGGGGGTTAACTAGGGTGGGTGGGGTCATGGGGGAGGGGGTTAACTGGGGTGGGTGGGCTCAGAGAGGGAGGGAGGGGGTTAACTGGGGTGGGTGAGGTCAGAGAGGGAGGGAGGGGGTTAACTAGAGTGAAGTTGGGTCAGAGAGGGAGGGAGGCGGTTAACTAGGGTGAGTGGGGTCAGAGGGAGAGAAGGGTTTGACTAGGGTGTGTGGGGTCAGAGAGAGAGGGAGGGGGTTAATTAGGGTGGGTGGAGTCAGAGGGAGGCAAGGGGTTAACTAGGGTGAGTAGGGTCAGAGAAGGAGGGTTTAACTAGAGTGGTGGGGTCATAGAGGGAGGGAGGGGTTAACTAGGGTGGGTGGGGTCAGGGAGGGAGGTGGTTAACTAGGGTGCATGGGGTCAGGGAGGGAGGGAGGAGTTAACTAGGGTGCGTGGGGTCAGAGAGGGAGGGAGGCGGTTAACTAGGGTGGGTGGGGTCAGAGAGTCAAAGAGGGAGGTAGGGGGTCAGAGAGGGAGGGAGGTCAGAGAGGTAGGGAGGTATATCAGTGATTGGGGTAGTGGGTTAGGGAGGGACAGAGATAGGGAGGGGATGTCAGAGAGGGAGGGAGTGGGGTCAGAAGGTGAGAGGGAGGTCAGTGACAGGGAATGGGATCAGAGGGAGGGTATGAGGTCAGAGGGAGGAAGTTAGGATTAGATGGAGGGAGTGGGGTCAGAGGGAGGGTGTGTGAGGTCAGCGGGAGGGTGTGAAGTCAGAGAGAGGGATGGGGTCAGAGAGGGAGGGAGTGGGGTCAGAGAGGGAGGGAAGAAGCTAAGGAGAGAGAGGGAGGTAGGGAGTGGGAGTGAGTCAGAGAGAGTTGGTCAGAGAGGGAAGGAAGGGGTCAGAGAAGGAGGAATGGGGATCAGAGATGGGGGCTTCATGGAGGGAGGTCAGTGACGGAAGGAATGGGTTCAGAGAGAGGAGGTGAGGTCAGAGAGGGAGGGAGGGGTGGGGTCAGAGGGAGGGTTTGGGTTCAGGGGAGGTGTTGGGTTCAGAGCGAGGGAGTGAGGTCAGAGGGAAGGAGAGATGTCAGAGGGAGGGAGAGATGTCAGAGGGAGGGAGAGGGGTCAGAGGGAGGGAGAGGGGTCAGAGAGAGAGGGTGGGGTCAGAGGGAGTGTGTGAGGTAGAGGGAGGGAATGGGGTCAGAGGGAGGGAGTGGGGTCAAAGAGATGGAGGGATTCAAAAAGGGAGGGAAGGAGGGAGGCCAGAGAGTTGTGAAGGAGGTCAGAGAGGGAGGGAGGAAAGGGTTCATAGGGAGGGAGTGGGTCAGAGGGAGGGAGTGGGGTCAGAGGGAGGGAGTGGTGTCAGAGAGGGATGGCTGTAAGTCAGGGAGCAGATGGTCAGAGAGGGAGGGGTGAGGTCCAAAGGAGGGTGTGGGGATAGAGATGGAGACATGGAGGTCCCAGTGGGAAGAACTGGGGTCAGAGAAGGATGGAAGGGGATCCAAAAGGAAGGGAGGAGCAGAGTTGGACGGAGGGGGGGTCAGAGTGGGATAGGGGGGGTCAGAGTGTGATGGATGGGGGTCAGAGAAAGATGTTGGGTGGGGTCAGAGTGGGAGAACGTAGTCAGAGATGGAGAGCGGGAAGGAAGTCAGAGATAGAGGGTGGGAGGTCCAGGAGGTGGTGGTCAAAGATGGAGGAATTTCAGATGGTGGAAAGGGTTCAGAGGTAAGGAGGTCCAACAGGAAGGGAGGAGGGTCAGAGAAAGACGGAATGGAGTCAGAGAGGGAGTGACGACACAGCCAGCCAGGGTGAGGGGTAGTTAATTCCTCGCACACAGTCAGGGTGAGGGGGGGAGATGCCTTTGTGGGGTTGATTCACTTTGGCAAAGTGGCTCTGGAAGTGTTAAGCTACTAGCGCATTGATATCAAAGTCGAACACATACAGAGTATGCCGATCCATAGTCAGTATTGCCTCCTGTCAGAAGCTGCCATCACAGATGGAGAAGATGTCTTAACCAAGGTGGGCAGAATGGCTGCAGGAAAAAGCAGAGTGGTTGAGGGAGGTTGGGGTTTAGTGAGTGGACGGCGATGGGGAATGAGAGGAAAGTGGGAGAGGAAATGATGGAGAGAGGGGAAGGCAACAGGAAGGGAGAGAGGATGGTGGAAGAGATGGGGATTGGAGTGAAGGCAGAGAGAGGGAGGGAGGGAGGGAAGAGTGGAGAGATGGGGATTGGAGTGGAGGCAGAGAGAGAGAGGGAGGGAGGGGAGAGTGGGGGAGATGGAGATTGGAGTGGAGGCAGAGAGTGGGAGGGAGGGAAGAGTGGGCAGAGGGGAGGGAAGGCAAGGGAAAGAGGACAGAAAGTGGGAGGGATGGGGAGAAGGTAGAGAAGTGAAAGAGGGTGAGCAGGGCAGAGCGAGTGATGTTTGAAGTACTGGAATGTCATGAGTAGTTTTGGGACATTATCTAAGAAAGGATGTGCTAGCAAAGAGGAGAGTCCAAAGCAATTTCACATGAATGATCCCAGAAATGAAGCTGTTAACCTGTGACAAGTGTTTGATGGCTCTGGGCCCATAATCGCTGGAGTTTAGAAGAATGGGGGTGGGGGGATCTGGTTGAAACCTATCAAGTATTGAAAGGCCTGGGCAGTGGACTTGGAGAGGATGTTTCCTATAGTGAGAGATTCTAGGACCAGATGACACAGCCTCAGAATACAAGGACATTAGTTTAGAATTGAGATAGGGAGGAGTTTCTTTAGACAGAAGAAGGTGAACCTGTGGAATACATTGCAAAAGACAGCTGTGGAGACCAAGTCATCGGGTATGTATAGAACAGAGGTTGATAGGGTCTTGATTAGTCAGGGTGTCAAAAGGCAGGAGAATGGGGTTGAGGGAAATAATAAATCAGTGTTTTGGATTTCAGATTTTTGAATCTAGAAGGAGATAGTTTGGAATTGCCGTAAATCCAACTCTGATTTTATGTACTACCAGAAAGCAGTTTTTGTCTGACACTTGCTTATCACACATGTGTACTTAACAGTAAAAACTATTACGTAACATTATCATGAAAATATAATGTGTGCGGGATAACAAAAGCAACAGGGAGAATACCTGAATCAGCTGTGGAACAACAAACAACAACAGGCTTTCAGTCTCCACCACGATGCCGTGGTTTGATTACAGTTATAGTTATTTTTATGTTCAAAGTTCAAAGTAAAATTTATTATCAGAGTACATATGTATTCCTGAGATTGTTTTTCTGGGGCATACTTAGTAAATCTATAGAAGACTAATTGTAAACAGGATCAATGGACAACAAACCATGCAAAGATAAATATAAATAAATAGCAATAAATAACGAGCATGAAATAACAAGATAAAGAGTCCTTAAAATGAGATCATCAGTTGTGGGAACACCAGAAATAGAATGAATGTAGTCATCCCCTTTTGTTCAAGAGCCTGATGGTTGAGGGGTAATAACTGTTCTTGAACTTAGTGGTGTGAGTCCTGAGGCACCTGTACCTTCTACCTGATGGCAGCAGTGAGAAAAGAGTATGGTCTGGGTGGTGAGGATCGTTGACAGATGCTGCTTTTCTACACTAATGTTTCATGTAGATGTGTTCAATGGTTGGGAGAGTTTTACCCGTGATGCACTGGGCCAAATCCATTACATTTTGTGGGATTTTCCACTCAAAGGCATTGGTGTTCCTATACCAGACCGTAATGCACAATTTCCACCACACATCTATAGAAGTTTGCCAAGATTTCGATGACACGCCAAACCTCTGCAGACTCCTGAGGAAGTAGATGCGCTGTGGTGCTTTCTTTTTAATTATACTTATATGATGGGTCCAGGACAGATTCTCTGACAGAGTGACACCCAGGAATTTAAAGTTACTGACCCTCTCCACCTCTGATCCTCTGATGGTTACTGGCTCACGGACCTCTGGTTTCCCTTTCCTGAAGTTTACAGTTAGTTTCTTCGTCTGATGTATAAAAAACAATCAGTTTTGGTGTTAGATTTTCATTGGCTCCAATCCTCACAAATTCATCAGTGAATTTCTCTCAACACACATCAGAGTTGCTGGTGAACACTGCAGGCCAGGCAGCATCTCTAGGAAGAGGTACAGTCGACGTTTCGGGCCGGGACCCTTCGTCAGGACTAACTGAAGGAAGAGCTAGTAAGAGATTTGAAAGTGGGAGGGGGAGGGGGAGATCCAAAATGATAAGAGAAGACAGGAGGGGGAGGGATGGAGCCAAGAGCTGGACAGGTGATTGGCAAAAGGGATATGAGAGGATCATGGGAAGGAGGCCCAGGGAGAAGGAAAAGGGGGAGGAGGGGAAAAATCCAGAGGATAGGCAAGGGGTATAGTGAGAGGGACAGAGGGAGAAAAAGGAGAGAGAGAGAAAGAATGTGTGTATATAAATAAATAACGGATGGGGTACAAGGGGGAGGTGGGGCATTAGCGTAAGTTTGAGAAGTCAATGTTCATGCCATCAGGTTGGAGGCAGATGGAATATAAGGTGTTGTTCCTCCAACCTGAGTGTGATTTCATCTTTACAGTAGAGGAGGCCGTGGATAGACATATCAGAATGGGAATGGGATGTGGAATTAAACTGTGTGGCCACTGGGAGATCCTGCTTTCTCTGGCGGACAGAGCGTAGGTGTTCAGCAAAATGATCTCCCAGTCTGCGTCGGGTCTCGCCAATATATAGAAGGCCACATCGGGAGCACCGGACACAGTATATCACCCCAGCCGACTCACCGGTGAAGTGTCGCCTCACCTGGAAGGACTGTCTGGGGCCCAGAATGGTGGTAAGGGAGGAAGTGTAAGGGCACGTGTAGCACTTGTTCCACTTACAAGGATAAGTGCCAGGAGGGAGATCAGTGGGGAGGGATGGGGGGACGAATGGACAAGGGAGTCGCATAGGGAGCGATCCCTGCGGAAAGCGGGGGGGGGGGGAGGGAAAGATGTGCTTGGTGGTGGGATCCCGTTGGAGGTGGTGGAAGTTACTGAGAATAATATGTTGGACCCGAAGGCTGGTGGGGTGGTAGGTGAGGACCAGGGGAACCCTATTCCTAGTGGGGTGGCGGGAGGATGGAGTGAGAGCAGATGTGCGTGAAATGGGGGAGATGCATTTGAGAGCAGAGTTGATGGTGGAACAAGGGAAGCCCCTTTCTTTAAAAAAGGAGGATATCTCCATCATCCTGGAATGAAAAGCCTCATCCTGAGAGCAGATGCGGCGGAGACGGAGGAATTGCGAGAAGGGGATGGCATTTTTGCAAGAGACAGGGTGAGAAGAGGAATAGTCCAAGCTGCCTCCAGAGATAGAGACAGAAAGATCTAGGAAGGGGAGGAAGGTGTCGGAAATGGACCAGGTAAACTTGAGGGCAGGGTGAAAGTTGGAGGCAAAGTTAATAAAGTCAACGAGCTCAGCATGTGTGCAGGAAGCAGCGCCAATGCAGTCGTCGATGTAGCGAAGGAAAAGTGGGGGACAGATACCAGAATAGGTTTGGAACATAGATTGTTCCACAAAGCCAACAAAAAGGCAGGCATAGCTAGGACCCATATGGGTGCCCATAACTACACCTTTAGTTTGGAGGAAGTGGGAGGAGCCAAAGGAGAAATTATTAAGAGTAAGGACTAATTCCGCTAGACGGAGCAGGGTGGTGGTAGGGGGGAACTGATTAGGTCTGGAATCCAAAAAGTGGAGAGCTTTGAGACCTTCCTGATGGGGGTCCCTTCCTCCACCATCAACTCTGCTCTCAAACGCATCTCCCCCATTTCACGCACATCTGCTCTCACTCCATCCTCCTGCCACCCCACTAGGAATAGGGTTCCCCTGGTCCTCACCTACCACCCCACCAGCCTCCGGGTCCAACATATTATTCTCAGTAACTTCCACCACCTCCAACGGGATCCCACCACTAATCACATCTTTCCCTCCCCCCCCACCCCCCGCTTTCCGCAGGGATCGCTCCCTACGCGACTCCCTTATCCATTCGTCCCCCCATCCCTCCCCACTGATCTCCCTCCTGGCAATTATCCTCGTAAGCGGAACAAGTGCTACACATGCCCTTACACTTCCTCCCTTACCACCATTCAGGGCCCCAGACAGTCCTTCCAGGTGAGGCAACACTTCACCTGTGAGTCGGCTGGGGTGATATACTGCGTCCGGTGCTCCCGATGTGGCCTTCTATATATTGGCGAGACCCGATGCAGACTGGGAGATCGTTTTGCTGAACCGACTTTCACGTCATCTATAAACTTACTAACCTTGCACACTCTCAGCCAAGCTGTTTCTAATCAGAATGAACAACGTAGGACCCTGTGGCATGCCAGTAGTCAGTGACCAAGAAACAACCCTCCACGACATGACCAACACAAGCACAAGAGGTTCTGCAGATGCTGGAAAGCTCCAATTACACACTGATGTTTGTAGTTTTGTGGCAGTAGTACAGTGTAATGTATTAAAATTCCTATGAATTACAATAAGACTATATTTTAAAAGTGCAAAAAATAGTGCTGTTTTGCCAAAAAAAATTGACAAACTTTTATAGATGCACAGTGGAGAGCATCCCGACTGACTGCATCACAGCCTGGTATGGAAACACCAATGCCCAGGAATGGAAAAGGCTGAAGTGGTGGATGCAGACCACACCTCCCTACCACTGAGTACATTCACATGGGGCAATGCCACAAGAAAGTGGCACCCATCACCAAGGATGCCAAAGCTCAGGCCACCCTCTCTTCTTGCTACTGCTGGTTTTCACAGATAAAACAAAGTGAGCTGTCTACCCATAACGCCAAAACCAAAACACAAAAGTGCACTAAAAAAAAACCTTACATAACAATGTCATCATGTCAGACCATGTCAGCATTTCTGAATTTCTCCCAATTTTGTTCCATTTCTCCTAATTACGTTCCCTACACAGGCTCCCCCCACCACCCCAGAATTCACTAAAACCGGCATTGTACATCTGTCTGGAGCTCAGACAAGCTGCCTGTCTTCGGTCCCGTGTTCCATGGGTGGAGGAACCACAAGTGCCTCCGGCTTGTCCAGAGGTGTGCTGACACGCTCATGGTCATGTCATGATGCCAGGGACATGGCAGTGGAATCCTCCAAATCTTCGTGGGCCAGTTTAAGGCAATCTACCGAAATTTGTTTATCTGTGATAAAAGGCTTTTCTCCCTTCCAAAACAAGGAATGGGCCATCGTAAGGGGACCTAAGGGGATGTTGGCATGCGTTATGGTGGACAAAAACAAATGAGGTGCAATGTAGGTCAACAGGAACCCAAGATGCTGGGAGGTAGGGACAACCGGTGGAAAGGAATTGTATTTACTGAGGAGGGTGGAACGCTGTTGAGAGGCCGACCAGGTGGTTGTGACATCAGGAGTGAAGTCACCTGACACCCGTAACAACTGCCCGTACACCAACTCAACTGTGGATGACTGCAGGTCTTTTGGAGCTGCCTGAGCCCCAGCAGAACCCATGGGAGATGATTATGCCAACACTCACTGGTCAGGGGAGTGCTCAGAGCAGCCTTTAAGGAGCAGTGAAATCGTTCGTATAGGCCGTTGGACTGCAGGTGAAATGACGTGGTCTGATGTATCCTAACACCAAGATTCTGGGCCATCGCAGCCCAGAGATCTGAAATGAATTGGGGACTGCGGTCAGAGGAGCCCAGCTGCAGATGAACGCCCATGCCACGTCTGTGGTTTTCGTTGATGCTAGAGAGACGACCTCTGGCCACCTGGTGATACAGTCCACCACGGTAAGAAGATGCATGAAACCGTGGGAGAGGGAAAAAGGACCAACAACGTCCACATTGACATGGCAAAGCATCACTCAGGGTACCAATGGTGCCTGAACATATCAGTTAATTTTAGCCCAATTACACACATCCTTTCTGAGGCCGTGTCAGATAAACTTTAGCACAACCAGTTTCCAGGAGGGCTTCCGGCCCAGATGAGAGAGGCTGCATATGGAGTTGAAAACGATCAGTCTTCAGTTTGTGGGCACTATGGGGCGAGGGTGACCAGTTGAGATACTGCACAGGAGAGAAACCCCAGCTTCCCCAAACCTGATGTCAGCCATCTGCAAGCCTGTAACTGTTCTGTAAGCCTAAACCTCTGATTCAGAAACTTGGTCAGATGCCATGCCGACATAGTCATAGTGTACAGCCTCAACTTCTGACTGTGTGAGATAATCAGCCATGACATTATTTTCCCCTTGATATGTTGTGCATCAGTTGTGACCTCGAATATATAAGCCAGGTGGCGTTGCTGCCATACAGACCAAGAGTCTGATGTTTTGGCCATCAGGTGCATGAGGGGTTTGTGGTCAGCAAACATTGTGAAATGGCGACCCTCTGGAAGATAGAGCAGACAGCCAGATAGAGACTGAGAAGATCAAGGTCAAATGTGCTGTATTTCCTTTCAGGGGGACAGAGCTGCTGGTTGAAGAAGGGGAGTGGCTGCCACACGCCTCTGACCAGCTGTTCATAACAGCACCCACAGCATAGTCTGAGACGTCAGTAGTAATGGCTATAGGTGCATTGGGGAGCAGGTGCACCTGTAAGGATTAGTCAGAAAGAACTCATTTGGTATTATTCAAAAGCCCTGATCATGTTCACTGACCAGTCAAGCACGTGATTAGGGGTATTGCCTTTAATACAGGGGGAGCACAAGTTCAGCAGCTCGCAAGATGATACAGTGACAGAAATTCACCATGCCTAAAAACTCCTATAGTTTTTTAGTAGTGCGGGGCAGTGGGAAATCCATAACAGTGGCTACTTTTGAAGGGAGGGGTTTTGAACCTTCTGTGGGCATGTGATGGCCGAGAAAGTCAATGGTTGACAACCCAAATTCGCGTTTAGCAGGGTTAATAATCTACCCATGTTGGCTTAAGCGCTCGAAAATTGTGCAGAAAAGAGATACGTGTTCAGATTTGGATGCACTGGTGTGTCATCCAGGTAAACAAAAAGAAAATATTAGTCTTTTAATACGGAGTCTATCAGTTATTGGAAAGTCTGTGCTGCATTTTCAGCCCAAATGGCACATGCAGGAACTCAGAGGCCAACAAAGTAATCTCAGCTATTTTGGGAATGTTCTGCAGCCACACAGGGACCTAATGGTAGCCCCTAACAAGATCAGCTTTGGAAAAAATTGACTTTCCAACTAAATATGCTGAAAAGTCTTGAATGTGTGGGACAGGGTAATGATCCAGGGAGGTGGCCTCATAAAGGCATCGGTAATCCCCACATGGGTGGCAACCAACATCAGACTTGGGGACCAGGTGAAGGGTTGAAGCCCAGGGGCTATTCGAACAGCATAAAATGCCAAGTCTTTCCCTGTTGGCAAGCTCAGCCTTCACGGTTGCCAGCTTTTCTGGGTCCAGTCTACACACGCAGGCATGGGCTGGTGGGCCAGTTGTGGGAATGTGGTGCTCAACTCCATGCTTTGTGACTGTTGTGGAGAATGTGTTGGGCACGTGGCCAAGTGGTTAAGGCGTTCATCTAGTGAACTCAAGGTCGCTGGTTCGAGCCTCAGCTGTGGCAGCATGTTTGTGTCCTTGAGCAAGGCACTTAATCACACATTACTCTAGTGTCTGTGCGAGGAGTGGCGCCCCATACAGACTTCCAATCTGCGCCTTGGAGGCAAGAAAATGCCCGACACAGGCCTCTCATAGTCTGAGTCCACGTTCCCCCTCCCTGTGGAGAATGTGGGTTTGGTGAAGTTTGGGAATTCACCCAGCAGTCCAGTAAATTCACATATGGTAGTGCATGCGCTTGACAAGAGTCATTATGGGGAACTTACTGGGGGAGAGGGTAACGACCCAAGGTCCTTGATATCCACAAGCCGGCAGTTCTTAAGAACCACTAAATGTCCTCGAGCACAAGGAAATCTGCACCGAGCAGAGGTCTAGCCACTTTTGCCAGGAAGAAGTTCCATGTGTAACATCGCCCACTGAAGCACAGTGTCACCCATCATGTCCCATAGGTCTGATCTTGCTGCCATTGGCGATCTTCAGCAAGGTGTCTCACTCTTTGCCTTCTCATCAATAGGCGGTACTGGCAGCACTCACTTGAGCATCCATGTCACACAGGAAGTATTGCCCTGAAAGGATGTCCGTAATGTATAGTTGGAACCCACAGACCTCTGTTGAAGCTGCAAGGCGGTTGGCACTTCCTAGCGTCCTTGCTAAAGTGCGCATGGAAAACATACAATCCAGCGTTGTCTGTTTCACAGCCACGGGCATGCTTATGTTGCAGAACTAGGCTGACTAAGCTTATTGAGGTAGAGAAAGGAGGAGGAATGGTTCACTGCTGAGTGCAGACTATCAGCAATCTGGGATTACATCCCAGAGTCCTGAAAGAGTTTGCTGAAGAGATGGCAGGTGCTTCGGTCATGATCTTTCAAGAATTCTGGCATGGTCCCAGAAGACTGGAAGATTGCAAATGTCATTCCACTCTTTAAGCTAGAAGGAAGGCAAAAGAGAGGAAATTATAGGCCAGGTAGCCTAACATCAGTGGTTGGGAAAGTGTTGGAGTCTATTATTAAGGATGAGGTTTTGGGTTACTTGGAGACTAATGATAAAATAAGTCAAAGTCAGCATGGTTTCTGTTAAGGGAAATCTTACCTGACAAACCTGTTAGAGTTCTTCGAAGAAGTAACAAGCAGGGTGGACAAAGGAGAGGCAGTGGATGTCATTTACTTGGATTTTCAGAATGTATTTGATCACGTGCCACACGTGAGGCTGTTTAACAAGATAAATCCTATGGCATTACAGGAAAGATACTGGCGTGGATAGAGGAATGGCTGACAGGCAGGAGGCAATGAATGGGAATAAAAGGGTTTTTTTCTGGTTGACTGCCGGTGACTAGAGGTTTTCGTCAGGGGTCAGTATTGGAACCGCTACCTTTCACATTTTTTGTCAATGATTTAGATAATGGAATAGGTGGCTTTGTGGCGAAGTTTGCAAATGATATAAAGATAGGTGGAGGGGTAGGTAATGCTGAGGAAGCAATGCAATTACAGCAGGACTTAGACAAATTGGAAGAATGGGCAAAAAAGTGGCAAATGGAATATAGTGTTGAGATAATGCATTTTGGTAAAAGAAACAATAGTGCGGACTATTATCTAAATGGGGACAAAGTTCAAACATCAGAGATGCAGGGGGACTTAGGAGTCCTTTTGCATGACTCCCAGGAGGTTAATTTACAAGTTGAGCCTGTGGTAAAGAAGGCAAATGTAATGTTGGCATTTATTTCAAGGAGAATAGAATATAAAAGCAAGGAGATAATGCTGAGCCTTTATAAGACACTAGTCAGGCTGCACTTGGAGTATTGTCAACAGTTTTGGGACCCTTATCTCAGAAAGGATGTGTTGTCATTGGAGAGAGTCCAGAGGAGGTTCACGAGGATGATTCCTGGAATGAAAGCGTTAACATATGAGGAATGATGGGCAGTTGTGGACCTGTACTCACTGGTGGTAGGGGCAGGGGGAAGGAATGTCATTGAAACCTACTGAATATTGAAAGGACTAGATAGGTGGATGTGGAGAGGATGTTTCCTGTGGTGGGGGTATCCAGAACTAGAGGCCACAGCCTCAAAATAGAGAGGCAACCTCTTAGAACAGAGGTAAGGAGGATATTTTTTAGAAATATAGAAAACCTACAGCACAATACAGGCCCTTCGGCCCACAAAGCTGTGCTGAACATGTCCTTACCTAAGAAATTACTTAGGGTTACCCATAGCCCTCTATTTTTCTAAACCCCATGTACCTATCGAGGAGTCTATTAAAAGATCCTATTGTATCTGCCTCCATCACCATCACCGGCAGCCCATTCCACGCACTCACCACCCTCTGCGTAAAAAAACTTGCCCCTGATATCTCCTCTGTACCTACTTCTAAGCACCTTAAAACTGTGCCATCTCATGTTAGCCATTTCAGCCCTGGGAAAAAGCCTCTGACTATCCACACGATCAATGCCTCTCATCATCTTATACATCTCTATCAGGTCACCTCTCATCCTCCGTCGCTCCAAGGAGAAAAGGCCAAGTTCACTCAACCTATTCTCATAAGGCATGCTCCCCAATCCAGGCAACATCCTTGTAAATCTCCTCTGCACCCTTTCTATAGTTTCCACATCCTTCCTGTAGTGAGGTGACCAGAACTGAGCACAGTACTCCAAGTGGGGTCTGACCAGGTTCCTATAAATCTGTAACATTACCTCTCGGCTCAAGGTTACTGAAGGCCAATACACTATATGCCTTCTTAAACACAGTCAACCTGCGCAGCAGTTTTGAGTGTCCTATGGACTCGGACCCCGAGATCCCTCTGATCCTCCACACTCCCAGAGAGTAATGAATCTGTGGAATGCTCTGCCCAGACTGCGGTGGAGGCCAAGTCCGTGGGACTATTTAAAGCGGAAGTTGATCGTTTCCTGATTGGTCAGGGCATCAAAGGATATGGCAAGAAACAGGTGAGTGGGTTGAGTGGGATCCAGGATGAGCCATGACCCTAGAGCATCAGGGTCACCAATGTAGGTTTTCGTAACTAAAATGAAGTGAGGCGTTTTAGGATTAATGAGACCCGTAACACATTTTATTGATCTCCAAACCCAAACACAAAAGTGCACTAAAAATCCTTATGTAACAACATCATCACATCAGACTTGCCTTTTAAACTGAAACCCCAATTTAATGTCAGTGGTTGTGAATTATGTAAATGTCTCCCAATTACATTACCGAACACTATTAGCATCAGGCAGGAGGTACAAAAGCTCGTGGTCCCACACCACCATATTCAGGAACAGTTATTATCCTACAACCATCAGACTGCTCAACCAGTATACTCTCACCGAAACTCTGAACTAATTCCACAATCTTTTTTTCATTTATAAAAATTACTTTCTCTCTCTTTTTTAAGTATATATAACTAATTTGCTGAATATCTCCCTTACTGGCCGAAAGCGACGGAGACAACTCCACAGCAGCCAGCAGCTCTTGACTCTTCCACCACCGTCGCCGTCCCACGCACTCTTTATATAACCTCGGTTGCAACCTAGCTTCGAACTAATTCCACAATCTACAGACTTACTTTCAAATATACTTGTATTCTCAGCATTTTTAAAAATGTGTACAATTTGTGTTCTTTTTGCACATTGGCTGTTTGTCAGTCTTTATTTAAAATTTTTCATAAATTCTCTGTTTGTTTGTTTATTTATTTACTTCCCTATATACACCTGAAGAAAAGTAATCTTGGGGTCGGATATGGTAACAAATTTTAGTTTGAACTTTGAACCCCAAGTACTAGAAAATCCTCCTCAAGCCTCTGATTCTCCATCCACCCGCAAACTTAAAAATGAACAGAGCATTGAATCGCCATCCTATCACAGGACACTACAGCACAGTTCAGGCTCTTCAGCGCACAACATTGTGCCGACCTTTTAACCTACACTAAAATCAAATTAATCCTTCCTTTCCACATGGCCCTCCATTTTTCTATCATCCTTGTGCCTCTCTAGGAGTCACTTATATGGCCTTAATGCACCTGCCTTCTTTGCAGGCAGACTCAAAAGCCCGCAAAGTTAATTCAGATGCAAGGATTTTCGAACAACTCTAACGATTCATGCTGCAACTGTACTGGGTACTGGCGAGGCCGCACCTGGAGTACTGCATGCAGTTCTGGTCTCCATACTTGAGGAAGGATATACTGGCTTTGGAGGCAGTGCAGAGGAGGTTCGCCAGGTTGATTCCAGAGATGAAGGGGTTAACCTATGAGGAGCGATTGAGTCGCCTGGGACTTTACTCTGGAATTCAGAAGAATGAGAGGGGATCTTATAGAAACATACAAAATTTTGAAAGGGATAGATAAGATAGAAGTAGGAAAGTTGTTTCCATTGGTAGGCGAGATGAGAACTAGGGGACATTGCCTCAAGATTCAGGGGAGAAGATTTAGGACGGAGATGAGGAGAAACTGTTTTTCCCAGAGAGTGGTGAATCTGTGGAATTCTCCGCCCAGGGAAGCAGTTGAGGCTTCTTCACTAAATATATTTAAGATTCAGTTAGATAGATTTTTACATAGTAGGGGAATTAAGGGTTATGGGGTAGATGGAGCTGAGTTTACGGACAGATCAGCCATGATCTTATTGAATGGGGGGCAGGCTCGATGGGCCAGGTGGCCTACTCCTGCTCCTATTTCTTATGTTCTTATGACTCAACAACTTTTAAGTCCATGAGGCTTCACAGAAACCATAGAAACTACAGCACAGAAACAGGCCTTTTGGCCCTTCTCGGCTGTGCCGAACCATTTTCTGCCTAGTCCCACCGACCTGAACACAGACCATATCCCTCCATACACCTCCCGTCCATGTATCTGTCCAATTTATTCTTAAATGTTAAAAAAGAACCCGCATTTACCACCTCGTCTGGCAGCTCATTCCATACTCCCACCACTCTCTGTGTGAAGAAGCCCCCACTAATGTTCCCTTTAAACTTTTCCCCCCTCACCCTTAACCCATGTCCTCTGGTTTTTTTCTCCCCTTGCCTCAGTGGAAAAAGCCTGCTTGCATTCACTCTATCTATACCCATCATAATTTTATATACCTCTCTCAAATCTCCCCTCATTCTTCTACACTCCAGGGGATAAAGTCCTAACCTATTCAACCTTTCTCTGTAACTGAGTTTCTCAAGTCCTGGCAACATCCTTGTAAACCTTCTCTGCACTCTTTCAACCTTATTTATATCCTTCCTGTAATTTGGTGACCAAAACTGAACACAATACTCCAGACAACACACATAAAAGTTGCTGGTGAACGCAGCAGGCCAGGCAGCATCTCTAGGAAGAGGTGCAGTCAACGTTTCAGGCCAAGACACTTCGTCAGGACTGGCCTCACCAATGCCTTATACAACCTCATCATAACATTCCAGCTCTCATACTCAATACTTTGATTAATAAAGACCAATGTACCAAAAGCTCTCTTTATGACCCTATCTACCTGTGACGCCACTTTTAGGGAATTTTGTATCTGTATTCCCAGATCCCTCTGTTCCACTGCACTCCTCAGTGCCTTACCATTAACCCTGTATGTTCTACCTTGGTTTGTCCTCCTAACGTGCAATACCTCACACTTGTCTGCATTAAACTCCATCTGCCATTTTTCAGCCCATTTTTCCAGCTGGTCCAAGTCCCTCTGCAGGCTCTGAAAACCTTCCTCACTGTCTACTACACCTCCAATCTTTGTATCATCAGCAAATTTGCTGATCCAATTTACCACATTGTCATCCAGATCATTAATAAAGATGACAAATAACAATGGACCCAGCACTGATCCTTGTGGCACACCACTAGTCACAGGCCTCCACTCGGAGAAGCAATTCTCTACTATCACTCTTTGGCTTCTTCCATTGAGCCAATGTCTAATCCAATTTACCACCTCTCCATGTATACCTAGCGACTGAATTTTCCTAACTAACCTCCCATGCGGGACCTTGTCAAAGGCCTTACTGAAGTCCACGTAGACAATATCCACTGCCTTCCCTTCATCCACTTTCCTGGTAACCTCCTCGAAAAACTCCAATAAGATTGGTCAAACATGACCTACCACGCACAAAGCCATGTTGACTCTCCCTAATAAGTCCCTGTCTATCCAAATGCTTGTAGATTCTGTCTCTTAGTATTCCCTCCAATAACTCACCTACTACCGACGTTAAACTTACTGGCCTATAATTTCCCGGATTACTTTTCAATCCTTTTTTAAACAATGGAACAACATGAGCCACTCTCCAATCCTCCGGCACCTCACCTGTAGACAGCGACCTTTTAAATATTTCTGCCAGGGCCCCTGCAATTTCAACACTAGTCTCCTTCAAGGTCCGAGGGAACACCCTGTCAGGTCCCGGGGACTTATCCACTTTAATTTTCCTCAAGACAGCAAGGACCTCCTCCTTTTTGATCTGTACAGTTTCCATGATCTCACTACTTGTTTCCCTTAATTCCATAGACTTCATGCCAGTTTCCTTAGTAAATACAGATGCAAAAAACCTATTTAAGATCTCCCCCATTTCCTTTGGTTCCGCACATAGCCGAATACTCTGATCTTCAAGAGGACCAATTTTATCCCTTACAATCCATTTGCTCTTAATATACCCGTAAAAGCTCTTTGGATTATCCTTCACTTTGACTGCCAAGGCAACCTCATGTCTTCTTTTAGCCCTCCTGATTTCTTTCTTAAGTATTTTCTTGCACTTCTTATACTCCTCAAGCACTTTATTTACTCTCTGCTTCCTACATTGAGTTCCTGATGCACAGCCCTCAGCCAACAGGGGAGGCCACCCAAGGTTTACCCAAAACATGTGCAGCCAGCAGTTTTGTATGACAGGACAGAAAATTAGCATCAAACTTTTCCAGGGACAGCTCAGGTTAGATGCAGAGTGAAGATCTTTCTACACCACCCTGTCATACACTCCAGGGCAAGGATTGCATGGGTTAGATACAGGGTAAACCCCAGTCTATACTATCCTATCAGATCAGCAGGTTAGATACACTGTTCCAATACACAATCCTCGGCTAAGAACAACAGTGGTTACAGCCTCTGTTTGAGTATCTGAAGTTTGAGTATCACTTTGACTATTGTGAACAGTTTTGGGCCCTTTATCCGAGAAAGGATATGCTGAAACTGGAGAGGATTCAAAGGAGGTTCACGAAAATAAATCCAGGTTTGAACGGCTTGTCATATGAAGAGCACTTGATGGCTCTGGGCCAGTATTTGCTGGCATTCAGAAGACTGAGGTGGTGAACTCATTGAAGTGGATACAGCCCAGTCCATCACGGGTACAGCCTTCTCAACCATTGAGCACATGTACATGAAGCATTGTTGCAGGAAAGCAGCATCTATCATCAGGGACCCCCACCACTCAGGTCATCATCACTGCTTCCATTTCTGGGAGAACTCCTCGCATTGCCCACTGGGAACTGACATTTTTATATTATGCACACACAGGTCATGCTCTCTTCTCACAGCTACCTTCAGGTTTAAGGTATATTAACAGTTATTGCCCCTCAACCATCAGGCTCTTGAACTAGAGTGGAAAACTTCACTCAAATTCACTTGCCCCATCACTGAATTGTTCCCACAACCTATGGACTCACTTTAAGGACTTTTCATCTTATGTTCTTGATATTTATTTATTATTATTATTTCTTTTTTCCTTTTCTTTATTTTTATATTTGCAGTTTGTTGTCTTTTGCACACCAGTTGTCACCCTGTTGGTGTGGTTTTTCACTGATTCTATTATGGTTATTGGAATTATTGAGTATGCCTGCAAGAAAATGAATCTCAGACTTGTATATGGTGACAAATATGTACTTTACTTTGAAATTTGAACTTGATGGTGTGGGACACAAGGCTTCTGTGCCCCCCTCCAGATGACAGCAGTGAGAAGACAGCATGGCCTGGATGGCAGAGTCCTTGATGGAGAATTTTCTCTCCATTTAGAAAATTGTCGACACTTAAATTTCTTCTACCAAAGTGCATGATCATACACTTCCCAACACTGTAATCCATCTGCCATTTCTTTGCCCATTCTCCTAATCTTTCTAAGTTCTTCTGCAGTCTCTCTATTTCTTCCAACTACCTGCCCTTCCACCTCATTTCATCTGTAAACTTTGCAACAAAGCCATCAATTCCATCAACATTAACATTAACATATAATGTAAAAAGAATCAGTCCCAACACAGACCACTTAAGAACACCACTAGACAATGGCAGCCAACCAGAAAAGGCTCCCTTTATTCCCACTCTTTGCCTCCTGTTAATCAGCCACTGCTTTACTCATGCTAGAATCTTCCCTGTTATACAGCCTTGTTAAGCAGCCTCATGTGTGGCACATTTGTCAGAGGCCTGAAACTCCAAACAAACCGATTCTCCTTTGTCTATTCTGCTTGTCATTTCTTCAAAGAATTCCAACAGATTTGTCAGGCAAGATTTTCCCTTGAGGAAACCTTGCTGACTATGGCCTATTTTATCATGTGCTTCCAAGTACCCTGAGTACTCATCCTTGATAATTGACTCCACGATCTTGCCAACCACTGAGGTCAGGCTAAGTGGTCCATAATTTCCTTCCTTCTGCCTCTCTCCCTTCTTGAAGAGTGGAGTGACATTTGCAATTTCCTGTCTTCCAGAACCATCCCAGAATCTAGTGATTCTTGAAAGATCGTTACTAATGCCTCCACAATCTCTTTAGCCACCTCTTCAGAACCCCAGGGTGTACACAATCTGGTGCAGGTGACTTGCTTATCTTTCAGATTCCCAAGAACCTTCTCCCACGTAATGTTAATTTCAAACACTTCTTGACCCCTGACATCTGGAACTTCTACTGCACTGCTCGTGTCTTCCACACTGCTCGTGTCTTCCACGGTGAAGACTGATGCAAAGTACTGACTCAGTTCATCTGCTTTTCCATGTCCCCATTACTACCTCTCCAGGATCGTTTGCCAGTGGTCTGATATCCACTCCCCTCTCTCTTTTACACTTAACGTATCTGAAGAAACTTTTGGTGTCTTCTTTAATATTATTGGCTAGCATACTTTCATATCTTTACCTTCTATTTACCTTCTTAATGACTTTTTTAGTTGCCTTCTGTTGGTATTTGAAAGCTTCCCAATCCTCTACCTCCCCACTAATTTTTGCTCTATTATGTGCCCTCTCTTTGGCTCTTATGTTGGCTTTGACTTCTCCTGTTAGCCACGGTTGTCACCTTGCCCTTACAATACTTGTTCCTCTTTGGGATTACGTATCCTGTGCCTTCTGAATGGCTTCCAGAAATTCCAACCACTGCTGCTTTGCTGCCATCCCTACTGGTGTTCTTTTCTGGCCAACTCCTTTCTCATGCCTCTGTAATACTGATACATCTAACTTTAGCTTCTCCTTCTCAAAATACAGAATGAATCAAATCATATTATGGTTACTTGGCCCTAAGGGCTCTTTTACCTTATGCTCTCTAATCAATTATGGTTCATAGCACAACACCCAATCCACAATAACAGTGGTGTCATCAGCGAACTTAAAAATGGCATTGGAGCTGTACCTAGCCACACAGTCAAAAGTGTAAAGTGAGTAGAGCAGGTGCCTTGTGTGCACCTGTGCTGGTTGAGGTTGTGGAGGAGTCAGGAACAGGCAATATCCTTCAACCAACAGGCTCTTAAACCACTCACTCACTCACCTCCCTCCAAACTGATTCCACGCCCAATGGACTTGCTTCCATGAACTCTTCAATTCATGTTCTCAGGAGCATCTATATGTTTGTTTGTCTTTTTTTTTGTTTTCCACATTGGTTGTCGGATTGTATGAAATTTTTCATTGGTTCTATTATATTTCTCCATTCTACTGTGAATACTTGTAAGAAACTATATCTCAGGACAGTATATGGTCACATATATATAATTTTAGTGTAGGTTAAAAGGTCGGTACAACATTGTGGGCTGAAGAGCCTGCACTGTGCTGTAGTGTTCTGTGTTAGGATGGCGATTCAATGCTCTGTTCATTTCTAAGTTTGTGGGTGAATGGAGAATCAGAGGTGTAAGGAGAATATTCTAGTATTTGGGGTTCAAAGTAAAATTTATTACCAAAATATACCTATGTTACCATATCCTACCCCGAGATTAATTTTCTTCAGGCATATATAGGGAAGTAAATAAATAAACAAACAGTGGAATTTATGAAGAATTTTACACAAAGACTGACAAACAGCCAATGTGCAAAAGAACACAAATCGTACAAATTTTTTAAAATGCAGAGAATACAAGTTGTAAAGAGTCTTTGAAAGTGAGTCTGTAGATTGTGGAATTAGTTCAGAGTTTCGGTGAGAGTATACTGGTTGAGCAGTCTGATGGTTGTAGGATAATAACTGTTCCTGAATATGGTGGTGTGGGACCACGAGCTTTTGTACCTCCTGCCTGATGCTAATAGTGTTCGGTAATGTAATTGGGAGACATTTACATAATTTACAACCACTGACATTAAATTGGGGTTTCAGTTTAAAAGGCGGGTCTGATGTGATGATGTTGTTACATAAGGATTTTTAGTGCACTTTTGTGTTTGGGTTTGGAGATCAATAAAATGTGTTACGGGTCTCATTAATCCTAAAACGCCTCACTTCATTTTAGTTACGAAAACCTACATTGGTGACCCTGATGCTCTAGGGTCATGGCTCATCCTGGATCCCACTCAACCCACTCACCTGTTTCTTGCCATATCCTTTGATGCCCTGACCAATCAGGAAACGATCAACTTCCGCTTTAAATAGTCCCACGGACTTGGCCTCCACCGCAGTCTGGGCAGAGCATTCCACAGATTCATTACTCTCTGGGAGTGTGGAGGATCAGAGGGATCTTGGGGTCTGAGTCCATAGGACACTCAAAACTGCTGCGCAGGTTGACTGTGTTTAAGAAGGCATATAGTGTATTGGCCTTCAGCAACCTTGAGCCGAGAGGTAATGTTACAGATTTATAGGAACCTGGTCAGACCCCACTTGGAGTACTGTGCTCAGTTCTGGTCACCTCACTGCAGGAAGGATGTGGAAACCATAGGAAGGGTGCAGAGGAGATTTACAAGGATGTTGCCCAGATTGGGGAACATGCCTTATGAGAATCAGTTGAGTGAACTTGTCCTTTTCCGCTTGGAGCAAGGGAGGATGAGAGGTGACCTGATAGAGATGTATAAGATAATGAGAGGCATTGATCATATGGATAGTCAGAGGCTTTTTCCCAGGGCTGAAATGGCTAATACGAGATGGCACAGTTTTAAGGTGCTTGGAAGTAGGTACAGAGAGAATGTCAGGGGCAAGTTTTTTACTCAAAGAGTGGTGAGTGCGTGGAATGGGCTGCCGGCGATGGTGGTGGAGGCGGATACGATAGGGTCTTTTAAGAGACTCCTGGATAGGTACATGGAGCTTAGAATAATAGAGGGCTATGGGTAACCCTAGGTAATTTCTAAGGTTAAGGACATGTTCGGCACAGCTTTGTGGGCTGAAGGGCCTGTATTGTGCAGTAGGTTTTCTATTTTTCTAAAAAAAATCCTCCTTACCTCTATTCTGAAAGGTCACCCCTCAATTTTGAGGCTGTGGCCTCTAGTTCTGGATACCCCCACCACGGAAAACAGCCTCTCCACATCCACCTATCTAGTCCTTTAAACATTCAGGAGGTTTCAATGAGATTCTTTCACCCTGCCCCCCCCCCCATCTCTTAGCATTCTTCTGAATTTCAGTGAGTGCAGTCCCAAAACTGCCCATCGTTCCTCATATGTTAACGCTTTCATTCCAGGAATCATCCTTGTAAACCTCCTCTGGACTCTCTCCAATGACAACACATCCTTTCTGAGATAAGGGGCCCAAAACTGTTGACAATACTCCAAGTGCAGCCTGACTAGTGTCTTATAAAGGCCCAGCATTGTCTCCTTGTTTTTATATTCTATTCTCCTTGAAATAAATGCCAACATTACATTTGCCTTCTTTACCACAGGCTCAACCTGTAAATTAACCTTCTGGGAGTCTTGCAGAAGGACTCCTATGTCCCTCTGCACCTCTGATGTATGAACCTTCTCTCCATTTAGATAATAGTCCGCACTATTGTTCCTTTTACCAAAATACATTATCATACATTTCTCAACATTGTATTCCATCTGCCACTTTTTTGCCCATTCTTCCAATTTGTCTGTCCTGCTGCAATCACATTGCTTCCTCAGCACTACCTATCCCTCCACCTATCTTCACGTCATCTGCAAACTTCGCCACAAAACCACCAATTCCATTATCTAAATCATTGACAAAATATGTGAAAAGTAGTGGTCCCAATACTGACCCCTGAGGAACACCACTAGTCACCGGCAGCAAACCAGAGAAGGCCCCTTTTATTCCCACACAATGCGTCCTGCCCGTCAGGCATTCCTCTATCCACGCCAGTATCTTTCCTGTAACACCATAGGATTTATCTTGTTAAGCAGCCTCATGTGTGGCACATGGTCAAATACCTTATGAAAATCCAAGTAAATGACATCCACTGCCTCTCCTTTGTCCACCCTGCTTGATACTTCCTCGAAGAACTCCAACAGAGTTTTTAGGCAAGATTTCCTTTTACAGAAATCATGCTGACTTTGACTTATTTTATCATTAGACTCCAAGTACCCTGAAACCTCATCCTTAATAATACGTTTGTAGATTCCCAACACTTTCCCAACCACTGAGGTCAGGCTAACTGGCCGATAATTTCCTCTCTTTTGCCTTCCTTCTAACCTAAAGAGTGGAATGACATTTGCAAGCTTCCAGTTTTCCAGGACCATGCCAGAATTCTTGAAAGATCATGACCAAAGCACCTGCCATCTCTTCAGCAAACTCTTTCAGGACTCTGGGATGTAATCCCAGATTGCTGATAGTCTGCACTCAGCAGTGAACCATTCCTCCTCCTTTCTCTACCTCAATAAGCTTAGTCAGCCTAGCTCTGCAACATAAGCATGCCCGTGGCTGTGAAACAGACAACGCTGGATTGTGCCTTTTCCATGAGTTCTTTAGTAAGAACGCTTGGAAGTGCCGACCGCCTTGCAGCTTCAACAGAGGTCTATAGACACAGTGGGTTCCAACTCTACATTACAGACACCCTTTCAGGGCGATGCTTCCTGTGTGACATGGGTGCTCAAGTGAGTGTGCTGCCAACATCAACTCTTGATGAGAAGGCAAAGAGTGAGAAACCTCACTAGAGGCCGCCAGCAGCAGCAGGATCCAGACTTATGGGACACGTAAGTCCTTGATGAAGGATGCTGTTTTCACATGACAGCGCTCCTTGTAAATGTGCTGAATGGCAGAGAAGACTTTTCCTGTGATGGAATGGGCTGCATCCTTCACTTTTGTAGACTTTTCTGTTCATGGGTACTGAAGGAGAAAAAGGCCATAGTACAGACACAGGATAAAAATCTCCCTACACTGTCCAGTTAAACCCTGGGCAGGGACAGAACAGGTCAGATACAGGGCACCATCAGTTATGCTGTTTTGATGTCTCATGATGGCACTGCAGCATAGCCAATGACCTGGTTACAATTCCCATTATCGTCTGTAAGGATCTCCGTGACCATGAGGGGTTCCTACAGATGCTTTAGCTTCCTCCCACATTCCTAGGACATGCTGTTAGGGTTAGTAAATTGTGGGCATATTATGTGGCCATTGGAACCATGGAGGAACCTGCGAAATGCCCCTAGCACATCTTCAGACTTGTTGGTTGTTGATGAAAACATCACATTTCACTGTATATTTCCATGTACACGTGACAAATAAAACTAATCTTTGCTCTTTACATAGTTCCCACACCCGAGGTAAATTATAGTATGCTGATGTCTCAAATAGTAATCTTTGCACTGATATGCCCATTACTGATTACCAGAAAAGCTCAACCCATTTTGTGGTCTCACGATCCCCCGGCCGCTTGGAAGGGGGGGGGTCTCACAAACACCCGGCCCTTTGGAAGGGGGTCTCACAAACCCCCAGCCCTTTGGAAGGGGGGGTCTCACGATCCCCCGGCCCTTTGGAAGGGGGTCTCACGAACCCCCAGCCCTTTGGAAGGGGGGGTCTCACGATCCCCCGGCCTTTTGGAAGGAGGTCTCACGATCCGCCTGTCCTGGGGTGCTTCAGTCCACCTGGTCTAGATAGAGTCACTGGGTACGACAGCACAGAAACAGGCTCTTCCGCCCATCTACTCTGTGCCAAGCTGGTACTCGGCTTTGTCCCATTGAACCACACCTGGACCATATCCTTCCATACCCCAGCCATCCACATACTTAGCTAAACATCTTTTAACTGTTGCAGTCGAACCCACATCCACCACTTCCACTGTCAGAACATACCACACTCACCCACTCTCTGAGTGGAAAAGATCCCCCTCAGGTTCCCCTTAAAATTTTCACCTTTCACCCTATGACCCAACCTATAGTCTCACCCAACCTCAATGGAAAAAGCTGCTTGCACTTACCCCATCTACATCCCTCATAATTTTACGTACCTCTCATTCTGCTACACTCTAGGGAGTAAAGTTCTAACCTATTTAACTTTCCCTATAACTCAGGTCCTCAAGCCCTAGCAACATCCTTGTAAGCTCTCTCTGTTCTCTTTCAATCTTATTGTAGGCAGGTGACCAGAACCATCTCTCTCTCTCTCATTCATCATAAAACCCTCAAGTTACCCTTACCCCTCCTCTCTCAGGGGCATTAAACCAGATTCTGTGCAACCTTCCCTGATGGCTTAACTCTTTGGAACCACTTCTCATGTCTTTCAAATGCCAGTGCTGAGAGTAAGGATGTGCTAAGAAAAAGTGGCCAGCGGTTACAAACTAAGTTCAGCTCTGAAGCAGACTGGTAATTTCTGACAGCAATGGGAGACAGAAGCACAGACGAGCCCAACCAGGGAAAGGTGGGAGGGGCTGGCACTGTGAATGAAATAGATGTGTGATCAGGGCTGTTAGAAAAGCAAACACAGGCTCTCTGATAAGTTACCTTGAACTTCAGTAAGAGACCAGCCACAAGCTACATGGCACTTACAGCATAGAACAAGGCCATTCAATCCTTCTGTTCCATGCTAGCATTTCTACACCACACCAACCTATTCCCATCCCTTTCCATCTCCATTTCCTCCTCCTATTCCTGCTGTCCTGGCCCAGCATCCCCTCAAGCACATCTCTCCTGTTCACCTTTCCTTGGACGCAAATTCTACTCTCTTTATTTTGCAACAGATATCTTGGATGGAGGGGCCTCTGTTCTGGGTCTCACACCCCAGCACAATGAAGAGCTTTGATGGGATGGAGATGGAAAGTATCAACATCAACGGCCAGACAACAGCAACCCACTGCAATTCACCTACACACCCCAGCACTATCAATATCAATGGCCCAGACAGCATCGACCCACTGTAATTCACCTACACACCCCAGCACTATCAATATCAATGGCCCAGACAGCATCGACCCACTGTAATTCACCTACACACCCCAGCACTATCAGTATCAATGGCCCAGACAGCATCGACCCACTGTAATTCACCTATGGTTGAAACAGGAATAAGACAGACATCATCTCCCTGGCCCGACACTTGTCTCTGGAACTCCTGGACAGTAGAGACATCCATGTCAGACTACAACTCTGTGTTCAGTACTGTAATTTCAAGCAACTTCTGGATAGAGGAGTCTACAACTGCATCCTGGACTTCCTGGCCAACAGACCACAATCAGTAAGGACAGGCAGCAACATCTTCACCGCAGCTATTCTCAACACTGCTGCCCCATAAGCTGGTGTCATCAGTCCCCTATGGGTATTTACAGGAAAATAAAATAATGTCATGAAGTTTATGAAAAAGTATAAATAACAAAGACCGACAAACAGTGACTGTGCTATTGAAGACAAATTGTGCAAATAATATAAATAAGTAAACAATACTGACCACATAACTTGAGTCCTTGAACATGAGTCTGTAGGCTGTGGAATTGGTTCAGAGCTGAGGTGAGTGAGGTTATCCACGCTGGTCCAGACGCCTGATGGTTGAAGGGTAATAACTGTTCCTGAACCTCATGGTATGGTTCACAAGGCTCCTGTACCTCCTGCCGTAAGGTAGCAGCAAGTAGAGTACAGGGCCTGGGTGGTGGGGGTCCTCAATGATGGGTGCTGCTTTCCTGTGACAGCTCTCCTTGTAAGAGTGCTCAATGAAGAGAGGGCTTTGCCTGAGATGCTGGTAGCTATTTCAAGAGCAAATCTGAGAGGGAGTTAAATATGAATATGAGAAATGTCAATGTCCTTTGGCAGCTGTGGGTTCCAAGCACACTCAGGCGGTCAGAGCCTGTCTCAGAGCCCGACATTGAAGTCCAAAGGGCAGAATCTGAGAGAGAGAGGACACAAGTCAGTAGGAAGGGCAGAGTAGCCAGAGTCTTGGTGTATAAAGCTTGGTGCTGGACAGCAGACTGCGTGGACAGTGGGGAAACAGTCAGAAATGATGATCAGTAACTCCATCGAACTGCTTTGTTTTCAGTTCAAAGAGCTTCAAGCCGTAGAACTGTTAAACACCACACAGATACGCGTCACTGTTCGAAACACAGGAGATGCTGCAAATCCAGAGTAACACACAGAATGTAGAGGAACTCAGCAAGTCACGCAGCATTTATGGAGAGGAATAAACAATATTTTGGGCTCAGACTCTTTAGCAAAACTGGAAAAGAAGGGGGAAGAAGCCAGAATAAGAAGGTGGGGAGGGGAAAGGAGTACAAGCTGGTAGGTGACAGGTAAGACCAGGTAGGTAGGTGGGAGAGACGGGTTGAAGTGAGAACCTGGGAGGTTACCCTGTACTGTGTGATGGGACAGTGTGGAAGGAGCTTCACTCTGTGTCTGACCCTGGAGTGTGTGATGGGACGGTGTGGAAGGAGCTTCACTCAGCGTCTGACCCCGGGAGAGTGTGGAGGGAGCTTCACTCTGTGTCTGACCCCCGGAAAGTGTGATTGGAGAGTGTGGAAGGAGCTTCACCCTGTATATGACCCTGGAAGTGTTTCGGTCAATCCATAAGACTACCGCAGGAGCAGAAATGGGCCATTTGCAAATCAAGTCAAGTCTGTCATTTTAAATTGTCTGAACCCCTTTCTCCAGTCTACTCCCCATAACTTTTGACACCCTTACTAATCAAGAACCTATCAATCTCCATTTTAAATACACTCAATGACTTGGCTTCAATAGCCATCCGTGGCAACGGATTCCACAGATTCCCCAACATCTGGCTGAAGAAACTCCTCTTCGTCTCTGGTCTACTTCTATTCTAAGGCTGAGCCCTCTGGTTCTAGACTCTCCAACAACATCCTCTGCACACCCACTCTAACTTAGCCTTTCAATATTCATAAGGTTTCAATGATATAACCTCTTATTCTTCTAAACTCTAGCAATTACAGGCCAAGAGCCATCAAACACTCCTCACATGTTAACCACACCCACCCATGTGTGGCAACGTACCTGATGTCCATGCTCTTAGCTGCTCCAGCCTTCGCTTGGATCTCATTGGCTGTTTCCTTGGAGCTTTCATGGTGTGCTGGGTGTCGCCCTTTGAACACATGGAGGCTTGGTTCAACACACCTGTCAAACAACAGCACCAAGCATGGTTTTGTATTTTGTGCTTACCAAGCATGGTTTGTCTGGAACACATCTTCACCAGGCCCTCTCCCACCCTTACCAGATCCCTCGCCCCATTAAACCTCTGCCCTGCTATTATGACTGGCACAGAGCTGAGGAATCCTCACCTGGCACCCTGCATCCTTACCACAGATTCCTCTCCCCATTAAAACCCCCCAGCGTTAAGAGCCTAGTCTCAGCTCCAACATCACCAAACTCTCCGACTCCCTCTTCAACTGTAATTCAACCTTACTCCAGGAACATCTTCGACTCCCTCTCCCTCTCTTTCAGACCACGTATAACACCACCCTCTTTCACTGAGCTTCTCATGATACGGTTTGACTAGAGGATGGTTTGAGAACCACACCCCCGCCCCTTCCCTCCCCCTCCCAGCAGCTGATAGAGCCACTGCCTCGCCGCTCCAGTCACCCAGGTTTGATCCTGCTGCCTGCGTGGAGTTTGCCCATGGGTTTCCTCGGGGAATTGCAACATCCCAGAACCACGCCATTCAATCCCAGAACCATGTGCACTGTAAATTGCCCCTTGTGTAGCAGGTGGTAGAACAGATGGAAAGACTTGGTTGCAGGGAAAACAAGTTGGGGATGGGGGTGGCATTCAGCTAGAACTGGTGTGATGGGCCAAATGGACTTCTCCTATATGAAAATGCAGACTTTGTCAATGTGAAATTGCTGTTATGCAATTTCCCCTCACATTCACCTCAGCTGGAGTGAGTTCCACATTCTTCCCACCCTCTGGATAAATGAGAGGGTAGGCAATGGGAAGGGCTGATTCGGGAAGGACAAGGTAGGCGAGGGGTGCAAGAGAGAAGAAAGGATTGGTAAGCAGGGGATTGTCTCTGAATGGAAAGGGAAGCAGAAGGGAAAGATTGTTCTGGTTATTCCATTATAGGAAGGATGACAAACCTTTAGAGAACACTTGCAAGGATGTTTTGTTATGAGGATATTGTTGAGCGAGCTAGGGCTTTTCTACTTGGACCAAAGGAGTATGAGGGGTGACTTAATAAAGGTGTACAAGATTATAAGAGGCATACTGTAGGTAGAATGGATATGAATAGCCAGACTTTTTCCCAAGGGCAGTATGGCTGATACTGGGGGCATCATTTTCAGGTGATTGGAGGAAAGTATAGCAGGGGTGGGTGGTCAGAGTGTTTTGTCCTTTTAAACAGGGTGTCGGGTGTCTGGAACAAGAAGTGACGCTGAAAACAAATATATTAAGGACATTTAAGAGACTCTTAGATTGGCACATGGATGAAAGAAAAATGGAGGCTATGTAGGAGGAAAGGGTCAGATTGATCTTGGAACAGGTTAAAAAATTGGGACAGCATTGTGACTGAAGGGACTATGTTCTAGATGAGGAGAGGGTGTTTGGGGAAGGAGAGGAAGTTTGGAAAGTAAAAGAGAGAACGCTGTGGGGAGGGAAAGGAGTTGGTGTTTGGGAGGTAGAGAAGGGGTGGGAATCAGTGGGGTGATTGGGTTGGTGAAAGAACATAGTTGGACAGGAAGGAGGGAGAATGGTGTGGACCAGCAAACTGAGGAGGGCAGAAGGGGGAGGGCTGAGCAGGGAGGTAGCCTGATATGAGCTTACATTGGTGACATCTCAACAAGTAGTCCTCTCCGACACCTGAGGTTCAGCCTGGGGCCACTTTCACATGCTGTTGTTTCCTGCTGCTGGACCAGCTTGCTCAGAGGGGTGGGTGGCAATTATTTTGAGGACCATGACCTTTGAGAGGTGGAAGCACTAACAGACGCAAGCTGGATCTCATTCTTCTCAAACCACTCTGTCCGGTGTTTGCCTGCTTGCCACTGTCCAATCAGACAAAAGCCTCTTGTAGAGCTCACAAGGACAAGACAGGGATGTTGGAAAGTTAACTAAAACAAAAGACATCATGTATTTACAGGATATACAAAATATGCTTTTTTATTCTGCATGGTTATTGTTTTACCTTTACTCTGCAGAATACTTTAACCACCTCGAAGAATAACATCACACTCAGGAATACTTCTTCCAACTAAAACATTGCAATATTTTCAAGTCACAGTGGAGGGGCTTACAGGGAAAAATGGTAAAGTGTATTGTAAATATAGTTGTATCATGCCTGATTTTAGGTTACCTGCTAACACTGTTGCCTAATATAATTTAGTGTCTGATGTTACTTATCTGACTAAATATTTTTGCAATGGTCTGTGAGCGCTTTGAAATTCACATGGCAGAGTCTGGTTAAAACAATTAACGCAGGAGTAGTTTTTGGAAACTTTTACCCAACTTTTCAAGCTTACATCACAACATACTACCTGCTACTTTAATCTTAACACTTCCTTTCTATCCCTCCCCCACTTGACTCTTCACTGTAACATTTCTGATTCAACGGGAGTCCCATTACTTGACATTTTAAATCAATACAACTTGCATGGAAGAATCGACCTTTCAGTAACTGAGAACTGCCAACGAATTTCTGTTAATTCTTTCACGTAACTGACTGACAGTTAGGATTCATTGTGATTTAATTCTTGGTTACATTTGATTTGGAAACCCTCAAATCCTACCCTATCTACCACAAACAGGCTGATGCTGTAAAATTATTAATGAAATCAAGGCTGCATTTAATTGCTAACAAGAGAAAATCTGCATATGCTGGAAGTCCAAGCAACATACACAAGGAACTCAGCAGTCCAGGTAGCATCAATGGAAAAAAGTACAGTCGACGTTTCAGGCCAAGACCCTTAAATAGGACTGGAGAAAAAAAAAGCTGAGGAGTAGATTTAAACTGGGGGGAGGGGAAAGGGAAACACAAGGTGATAGGTGAAACCGGGAGGAGAGGGATGAAGCAAAGAAAAGGAAGTTGCTTGGTGAAAGAGATAGAGGGCAGGAGGATGGGGAGTCTGATAGAAGAGGACAGAAGGCCATTGAAGAAAGAAAAGGAGGAGCAGCACCGGGGGAGGTGGTGGGCAGGCAAAGAGAGAGAGGGAAAAGGGAATGGGGGAATGGTGAAGGTCGATGTTCATGCCATCAAGTTGGAGGCAACCCAGGCAGAATATAAGGTGGTGTTCCTCCAACCTGAGTGTGGCTTCATCACGACAGTAGAGGAGGCCATGGATAGACACGTCGGCATTGGAAGTGAAATTAAACGTGCATGAAATGGAAGAGATGCGGTTGAGGGCAGTGTTGATGGTGGAGGAAGGGAAGCCCCTTACTTTGAAAAAGGAGGTCATCTCCTTCATTCTAGAATGAAAAGCCTCATCCTAAGAGCAGATGCGACGGAGATGGAGGAATTAAGAGAAGGGGATAGCATTTTTACAAGTATCAGGGTGGGAAAAGATATAGTCCAGGTAGCTGTGAGTCAGTAGGTTTATAATAGACATCAGTAGATAAGCTGGCTCCAGAGATAGAGACAGTGAGTCCGAGAAAGGGGAGGGAGGTGTCGGAAATGGACCAGTAAATTTGAGGGCGGAGTGGAAGCTGGAAGCAAAGTTGATGAGGTTGACAAGCTGGGCATGTGTGCAGGAAGCGGCAGCAATGCAGTCGTCGATGTAGCGTAGGAAAAGTGGGGGCGAACACCAGAGTGTGCTTGGAACATAGACTGTTCCACATAGCGGACGAAAAGGCAGGCAGAGCTGGGAGCCATACGAATGCCCATGACTACCCCTTTTGTTTGAAGGAAGTGGGAGGAGCCAAAGGAGAAATTATTAAGAGTGAGGGCAAGTTTCACTAGACGGAGGAGAGTGGTGGTGGAGGCCTTCCTGGTGGGGATGGAGATGTACAGGGACTGGATGTCCATAGTAAAAATGAGATGATGGGGGCCAGGGAACTTGAAATCGTTGAAAAGATCCAGAGTGTGTGAGGTGTCACAGATGTAGGGAGGAAGGGACTGAACTGGGGGGGTGGGGGGGAATAAGACAGAGTCCAACTGCAGGGAGAGGGGAACCAGAGTGTTAGAGCAGATAGTGAGGTGGAGGAGGATGAAGGTCATGTGAGAAATGCAAGTATAGTACATGGAGTAAAGCCAGATCTAACATATAGAGAGGCTTTGAGGAAAGAGAAACAGAATAAAGGGTGTAAAGGTGGTAAGGTAGAAGGGCTAAGGTGCATGTACTTCAATGCAAGAAGCATCAGGAACAAAGGTGATGAACTGAGAGCTTGGATACATACATGGAAATATGATGTAGTGGCCATTACAGAGACTTGGCTGGCACCAGGACAGGAATGGATTCTCAATATTCCTGGATTTCAGTGCTTTAAAAGGGAGGGGGGGGAAGGGGAGGAGGGGTGGCATTACTGGTCAGGGATACTATTACAGCTACCGAAAGGGTGGGTAATGTAGCAGGATCCTCTTTTGAGTCAGTATGGGTAGAAGTCAGGAACAGGAAGGGAGCAGTTACTCTATTGGGGGTATTCTATAGGCCCCCTGGTAGCAGCAGAGATACCGAAGAGCAGATTGGGAGACAGATTTTGGAAAGGTGCAAAAATAACAGGGTTGTTATCATGGGTGACGTTAACTTCCCTAATATTGATTGGCACCTGATTAGTTCCAAGTGTTTAGATGGGACAGAGTTTGTTAAGTGTGTCCAGGACAGATTCCTGTCACAGTATTTTGACAGGCCGACTAGGGGGAATACCATACTAGATCTAGAATTAGGTAACGAACTGGGTCAGGTCGCAGATCTCTCAGTGGGTGAGCATCTGGGGGACAGTGACAACTGCTCCCTGGCCTTTAACATTATCATGGAAAAGGAGAGAATCAGAGAGGACAGGAAAATTTTTAATTGGGGAAGGGCAAATTATGAGGCTATAAGGCTAGAACTTGTGGGTGTGAATTGGGATGATGTTTTTGCAGGGAAATGTACTATGGACATGTGGTCGATGTTTAGGGATCTCTTGCAGGATGTCAGGGATGTCAGGATGTCTTGCCCCGGTGAGGAAGATAAAGAATGGTAGGGTGAAGGAACCATGGGTGACAAGTGAGGTGGAGAATCTAGTCAGGTGGAAGAAGACAGCATACATGAGGTTTAGGATCAGATGGGTCTATTGAGGAATATAGGGAAGCAAGAAAGGAGCTTAAGAAGGGGCTGAGGAGAGCAAGAAGGGGGCATAAAAAGGCCTTGGCGAGTAGGGTAAAGGAAAACCCCAAGGCATTCTTCAATTATGTAAAGAACAAAAGGATGACAGGAGTGAAGGTAGGAACAATTAGAGATAAAGGTGGGAAGATGTGCCTGGAGGCTGTGGAAGTGAGCGAGGTCCTCAATGAATACTTCTCTTAGGTATTCAACAATGAGAGGGAACTTGATGACGATGAGGACAAAATGAGTGAGGTTGATGTTCTGGAGCATGTTGATATTAAGGGAGAGGAGGTGTAGAATTTGTTAAAATACATTAGGACAGTTAAGTCCCCGGGGCCTGACGGAATATTCCCCAGGCTGCTCCACGAGGCGAGGGAAGAGTTTGCTGAGCCTCTGGCTAGGATCTTTATGTCCTCGTTGTCCATGGGAATGGTACCGGAGGACTGGAGGGAGGCGAATGTTGTCCCCTTGTTCAAAAAAGGTAGTAGGGATAGTCCGGGTAATTATAGACCAGTGAGCCTTATGTCTGTGGTGGGAAAGCTGTTGGAAAAGATTCTTAAAGATAGAATCTATGGGCATTTGGAGAATCATGGTCTGATCAGCATGGCTTTGTGAAGGGCAGATCATGTCTAACAAGCCTGATAGAGTTCCTTGAGGAGGTGATCAGGCATATAGATGAGGGCAGTGCAGTGGATGTGATCTACATGGATTTTAGTAAGGCATTTGACAAGGTTCCACATGGTAGGCTTATTCAGGAAGTCAGAACACATGGGATCCAGGGAAGTTTGGCCAGGTGCATTCAGAATTGGCTTGCCTGCAGAGGGCAGAGGGTCGTGGTGGAGGGAGTACATTCGGATTGGAGGGTTGTAACTGGTGGTGTCCCACAAGGATCAGTTCTGGGACCTCTACTTTTCGTGATTTTTGTTAGTGACCTAGATATGGGGGTAGAAGGGTGGGTTGGCAAGTTTGCAGAGCACACAAAGGTTGGTGGTGTTGTAGATAGTGTAGAGGATTGTTGAAGATTGCAGAGAGACATTGATAGGATGCAGAAGTGGGCTGAGAAGTGGCAGATGGAGTTCAACCAGGAAAAGTGTGAGGTGGTAAACTTTGGAAGGACAAACTCCAAGGCAGAGTACAAAGTAAATGGCAGGATACTTGGTAGTGTGGAGGAGCAGAGGGATCTGGGGATACATGTCCACAGATCCCTGAAAGTTGCCTCATAGGTAGATAGGGTAATTAAGAAAGCTTATGGAGTGTTAGCTTTCATAAGTCGAGGGATAGAGTTTAAGAGTCACAGGGTAATGATGCAGCTCTATAAAACTCTGGTTAGGTCACACTTGGAGTACTGTGTCCAGTTCTGGTCACCTCACTATCGGAAGGATGTGGAAGCATTGGAGAGGGTACAGAGGAGATTTACCAGGATGCTGCCTGGTTTAGAGGGTATGCATTTATGATCAGAGATTAAGGAAGCTAGGGCTTTACTTTCTGGAGAGGAGAAGGATGAGAGGAGACATGATAGAGGTGTACAAGATAATAAGAGGAATAGATAGAGTGGATAGCCAGCGCCTCTTCCCCAGGGCACCACTGCTCAATACAAGAGGACATGGCTTTAAAGTAAGGGGTGGGAAGTTCAAGGGGGATATTAGAGGAAGGTCTTTTACTCAGAGAGTGGTTGGTGCATGGAATGCAGTGCCTGAGTCAGTGGTGAAGGCAGATACACTAGTGAAATTTAAGAGACTACTAGACAGGTATATGGAAGAATTTAAGGCGGGGGTTATATAGGAGGCAGAGTTTAAGGGCTGGCACAACATTGTGGGCCGAAGGGCCTGTACTATTCTATGTTCTGAACTGATATGAGTTCAGTGGGGTAGAAACAGGCTGCAACAATGGGTCTGCCTGAACAAACGGGTTTATGAATCTTGAGTAGGAAGTAGAAACGGGAAGTGCGGGGTGTGGGAACTATGGAGTTGGTGGCGGTGGATGGGAGATCCCCAGATTTAATAAGGTCAGTGATGGTGTGGGAGACAATGGTCTGGTGGTCTTTAGTGGGATCCTGTTCAATTGGTAAGTAAGAGGAGGTGTCTGAGAGTTGTCGCTGGGCCTCAGAAAGGTAGAGGTCAGTCGACCCAGCGGACTATCTGCGGGTTTGAAGTTGAGGTTCGGATTAGTGCGGATTTCATTGCTTTCCGGGTAGATATGAGGGGAATCTGATCCCCAAACTCCCCTCTGAATTATTAATTGCTTCATGTTTTGCATCATTTCTTGCCCCTCCTCACCCTTGCTGCGTGCTTCTAATTCCCAGACGATGCTGCAACTACAGCCTCTACTGTACTGTACCGCGATGGTGAAACCGCCACAGACCATTTGGAACTTTAAGAAGCCACGCCAAATCTCCCGCGCTGAACACCTTGCCCAATGGACGCTCGGCGTCTCAGCTCCGCGTTCCCACTGACGCACTTCCGCATACGCCCCCTGCCAGCCTTGATTAATTGAACAGTGGAGCTACCCGCGATGTGGATGCCGGACTAATAAAACTAAAGATTGCTAATCCCATCCGCCTGCTCATGGTCTTTGAATTTAGTCATAGAGAGCTACGTCACAGCAAGAGGCTCTTCAGCCCATCTAGGCCGCGCCGAAGGACTAGATAGTACGGGATCGATGGGCTAATTTAGTGCTCTCGCTACCCCTCCCACCTATGTATCTGAAACTGAAGACCAATGTGCCAAAAGCTCTCTTAATGATCCTATCTACCTGTGATGCCACTTTCAAGGAATTATGGATCTGTGTTCCCAGCTCCTTCTGTTGTACTGCACTCCTCAGTGCCGTACCACTCACTGTAGATCCCAATGCTGGCTTTGATATCCCTCTTCACTGTCTACTACGTCCTCAATCTTGGTGTCATCCACTTTATGTTTAGCGGTCATGGGCAAGGAAAAGAGATGAAGCTGTTATTGGTGACTCCCTGGTCCTCTGAACTCTCCCTGCTAACAGACCCGTCTCTCACCACCATCCAGACGGCAGACGTCGAGGTTGGTGAATTCAATACCGAGGACTGAAGGGCAGAGGTCCTTCCTGCTGTTGGAGGACCTGGGTCTGCAGGTTCAGAGGTCATGGTGTCCCAGCCTAGTGAGGCAGGGGGTGGTGTTTGTTTTGCTGCTGCGATTGTCTTGTATGTTGTTCTGCGGAGCATTGTGGTGTCTTGATCTCGACAAGGGCAGGGATCGGTGCTTCTCCCCAGTGATTTACCACCTATAATCTATGATTTGCTTGAGGGAACTAAATCAGAATATGGCCAAGTGTGCAAAACTAGGCAGATTGTGAGTAGGATGCAGCAGATAAGTGAGGGGGTGCAAAGATGATAGATGAAATAAAAAAACAGAAAACTGTAAGGTTATGCACTTCAGAGCATGAAGGAGAAAAACACTACTTTTAAAGAGATAAGGAAAAGTGGTTACTCAAAAGGACCTGGGTAAACTGGAGGTGAACTTACAGGTCAAACTATGCAAATGATTTGGTGAGGGGATATTTTATAGAAGTATACAGAATAATAAGTGGAATAGATAGGGTAAATGCAGGCAGGTTTTTCCCCCACTGAGGAGAAACCTAGAACTAGAGGTCTTAGGTTAAAGTGAAAGATTAAATGTTTAATGGGAACCACTTCACTCAGAGGGTGATGTGAGTGTGCAACAAGCTGCCAGTTTAAGTGCTGGATGCTGGATCGACTGCAAGTTACCATAAGTTTGGATAACTACATCGATGGAAGGCTAAGGTCTGGGTGCAGATTGATGAGACTAGCCAGAATAACAGTTCAGCAAAGACTGGATGGGCCAAAGGTTCTGTTTTCTGTTACTCAAAGTGACAAGATGAACATTAAGTGCAGAGCAGAAGTTGTACTTCAAGTGTACAGGTGAGAATGCATCTGGAATACTGAAGATAGATTTATTCTCCTTACTGAAATGCAGTAGATTCACTATTCTGGTTCTTGCAATTGCAATATTATCATTTAAATAAGATGAAACAGATTATGCCTGTATGTAGAGAGGTGATCTCACTGAAATTTATATTGTTACTCAGCCTGAAAGGGTAAATAGAGGGAAGTAGTTTCCCAGGCTGATGGTACCATGAGTTGAAGTTTCTTTATGCAGAGGGAGGTAAATCATTGGAACTCGTTTAAGATTCAGATACTGAGGCTAGTCAAAAGATTTAAAGAGGAGTTTGTCACATGTACTTCAAAGTGCATTATTTGAGTCAACCAAGACTGGGGGCAGGCCAGCAGTGTCACCCCTATTCCAGTGCTAACAGGGCATTACAACTCTTTGGTATGTGGTCATGTTGATTACAGCAGGGGTTTCCAACCTGGTGTCCATGAACCTCTTGCTGAATGGTACCCCTGCCTTACAGAGAGAGGTGGGTATTGAACCCCAATCAGTGATCTGCAAAGCATCACGCTTATCTTTACTCTACATTGGCTATTAAAGGAAGTGGGGAATACAAGGCAAGAATGTGACATGGAGATAGAAGATTTTAATGAGCAGATGCAAAGGGCTATGTACTTCTGCTCCAAATTTTCCTGTTCTTATTCAGTTTTAAAGAGAGGATTTGAGTGCAGTGCACAACAGAAAGCTACAGCACAAGAGTTACTTATCCCAAGGTGTTTACACCAACCCAATAAGAATCTATTTACATTTCAAAACCTACTGAATGTTCAAAATTGGCAGGATACTTTAGGAAGGTTGTTTGTCTGAGATAAAGTATATTAGAAATTTAGTGGATAGGTTTCAGGGGTGAGGAATTTCAGCTACAAAATTAGACCGAAGAAATTGGATTGAGAAGTGTAAAAAGATTAGCTTCATTTGTCACATGGACAGCAAAACATACAGTGAAATGCATCATTTGCATCACTATCCAACAGTTTGTTGATGTGCTGGGGACAACCCACAAGTGTCACCATGTCAACCTGGCATGCCCACAACTCACTAACCCTAACCTGTACATCTTTGAAATATGGGAGGAAACCAGAGCTCCTAGAGGACATCCACATGGTCCTTGCAAACAGCAGCAGCAATTGAACTTCAATGGTTTGCACGATAATAGCATTACATTAACTGCTTTGCTACTACATTGTGTAGGATATGACTAAACAGCTATGCAAAACAAAATAGGAGGGGGTTAAAGAGGGTAGGGGTGAGAACAGAATACAGGAAAAGACAGGAAGTACATAAGATTAAAATCTCACCATCTGCTTTAATTACCAGGAGTCACACAGGGCTTTCAAAAGAAAATTAGAGTGCTGGAAAAGAGTTGGACAGGCTGGATTACTTAACATACAGCTTGTACCCATCTGGTGGGCTGGATAGACACCATCTGTGCACTAACAGCTCTATTAAGCAATGTTGAGTTTAAGACTGAATTAAACAAACTGGTGTCATTGCCTTTGCCCTTGCCCATTGACCTAACTTGACCCTCTGTTCAGTGATCCCTCAACTTTTCACCTGTGAACAGCTTGGCCCTTCTCCATAGCTGCCTCCAGAATTACGTTCTCCATGTTCCTCCAATGTGGGCCCCGAACATCCTGCATGTCCAGAGTCTTAAACTCCAGAATTACTGTGCCTTAATCCTCTCTGGTCTCTTCGCCATCTTCAAAAAATATTAATGTAAACCAACTCCATGACAAACACATTCTATTTATATTTACCATAGCCACAGTGCAGTGCAATACTTTTGTTCATATTGGATTGTATTGCTTGTATAATTTTGAACTATTTAGATCTTTTTCTTGCAAATGTTATGTCTCTACTGCAACATACCTGTGATGCTGGTACAAGCAAGTCGCAAGTATGTGTATGTACAGGTGCAATAGGGCTTGTTTTGATGTTGTTTTGTCACTTGAAATGTTCTGCCAAACATCATGGGCATGCTAGGTTGGCACCAGAACCCTTGCAGGCAGCACATCCTTGTTGTGCTAATGTTAATTTGAAAGGATGCATTTCACTGTTTCAGTGTACATGTGACAACTTAAACCTTTTTGTCTTGTGGCTTAGCACATTGCTTCAGAGGATGTTAAATTCAAGTTGTAGCTGAAAGTTGATGCCACTCAGGGAATCCATGATGCAAGACTCCCCACTATTCTGCAACAATACATGCCCCAAATTTTGCTACACAGGATTTTCTAACAGAATTTAACACAAAGGTACAAGGACAGATGACCACCAGCATGGTCAGAAGTATGTGTGGTGTGGAATGAGGTGGGTGGTGAGCTTCTTCAATTATACAGGAAGGACAAGAAATTTAGAGGGGGATACCAGAACAACACAGAGAAAACACAGAAAGAACTCAAGGAGAAAGATTTGGTTTTTCTTCACTTTATTGCCAATAAAAATATACCGATAGAAACTGTGCATGGCTCTATATTTGTTGTGTCTATTCAGTGCTACACAGTGGTAGTTTGTCTCAAGTACCACTACCACTCCGATTTACACCCCAAGTTAGCCCCTCAGTCCTACTCTACACCTTTGTTTTTCCCACACTGAGCTTCAGTGCCTCCTTACCGACAAACACCAAGGACTCTCCCCATCTGATCTTTCCTGTATAGTTAGCATCTCACTCCCAGCAAATGGCCTATGGCACCAACCTCTTTGCAGACTGTATACTTGTAGAAAGGAAGCAAAGTGCCTTATCCCAGTTGATCTTGAGCAGATGTGTAACAGATCCAGTCTGCTCATAGGGACATGTACAGAGACACGTGTATGAAGTTACATCAAGTGGTGCTGGAAGATCACATTAGCGAGAGACACTTGTTGGTTTGCCCCATACAAGATGTAGTTAAGGAAACACTGCTGACTCCACATTTCACACTGAAGAAGCACATGCTGTTGGGAAAGACATTGTTGATTCAGGCCGAGGCCCTATGTTTATTATTTATAAAAACACTTTAAGGATGTTATAGCCGGGGGGGCGCAGGAGAGAGGAGGTGGTGGTAAGGATAAGCTCCCACTACTTATTAAATGCTCCCAATGGCATGCGCCTCAAATAGCCTCTGACAATCAAGTCCAGTTCTTGGCTTTCACGTGTGGCTTAACTACTTCTACTGACATGAGAAGAAGCAAAGGCTCCCTGAAACCAGTCACTTTGGGCAGATGGGAGTTGGCAGCCATGGTTGGCAGCTCATCTAGGAGAAGCAAAACTCTGATCTCAAACCTCCACTGCCTTACGGCTATACCCACTCATGGGGGAAGGCTTTGGGAGTAAACCCAGAGGGAAAAATCCAGAGTCTGGACTGACAACTCCTGGAACACTGCTGGTACCAAAGTGTATCAGTCTCTGCCATTCCTTTGGGTTCATCAGATGCGTGGAGAGTGGGAGCTAGCTACATGGGTAACAGCTTACTCTCCATATTGTACTGCTCCAGGCTAGTGTACCTAGACAGCCAGGACACAACATCCATGGTCAACTCTGACCAACAGCGGACCATGCTATGCATTGAGATACAGTGCAGAATAGGCCCTTCGAGCTGCCCTGCCCAGCAAACCCTTATTAACCGTAGCCTAAATCACAGTACAATTTATAATGACCCACCAACCCCAACTGTGGGAGGAAACCAGAGCGCCTGGAGTAAAGCTACAAGGTAGCAGGGGAAAAACATACAAACTCCTTATAGACAGTGGTGGGAAACGACCCTGGGGATGACGGTATTGTACTAACCACTACGCCACTGTGCTGCCCTAATATGACAGATTGAAAAGGGAAGGTATCTATTATATTTTTTAAAAAGGTATAAATAAAATGCAGGGCAGATGATAGGTCTTAAGAGTCATACAGCATGGAAGCAAGCTCTTTAACTCAACTCACCCTGTCGACCGTGTTGCCCTTGTACCTAGATGGCCACAGCCACTACTTCATTCCAAATATATAGATCCTTTGTGTGAAGTCTCCTTTAAATCTCTGACCTCTAGACTTAAATGAATCCTCCAGTCCTTAAGTGTCTCAGCCCAAAACATTGACTGTTTACTGTTTTCCATAGATACTACCTGTCCTGCTGAGTTCCTCCAACATTTTGTGTTGCTCAAGATTTCCAGCATCTGCAGGTTTTCTCATTTCTGTTAAACCGAATCCTTCTTGGTTTTAGCACCTCATCTGTGGGGAAAAAGGACCACAGGCTTCAGCCTGTTTGGAAGTTATGAAATTACAGAGAGCAAATAATTAAGATTCAAGTCTATTGTCATTTAACTGCAATATATATTACTATACATTTTAAAAACAGTACGATATAGAAATAAGACATTTCTTCGAACCAGGGTGTAAAGCACAGTAGTACAAGATAACTGGAGGGTATGGGTAAAACCTACAGATGAATCACATACAATTACTAAAGTGTATTAATATTTAATATTGTAAGGAACAGAACAATGGCACTTTGAATAAGATACAGCAGGAAGTGCCAAAGCCTAATGGCCTGGGGGAAGAAACTGTCCCTTACTAGCTCTTCCTTCAGTTCGTCCTGACGAAGGGTCTCGGCCCGAAACGTCAACTGTACTTCTTCCTAGAGATGCTGCCTGGCCTGCTGCGTTCACCAGCAACTTTGATGTGTGTTGCTCATTCTAACTGTTCTTGTTTTTGTGTATTTAGTCCCCTGCTTGATGGTAGAAAGTCAGAGGATGCTGGATGGATGGGTGGGATCCTGATAAATGTCCCCGATGGATGGTAGGGAGACCCCCATGATCCTCTCAGCTGTTCTCATAGTTCTTTGTAGGGACTTCTGGTCCAATGCTCGACTGTTCCTATACCAGATTCAAAGTGCTTTTATTATCACAATGTATAAGTTATACAACTTTGAGTTTTAGTTGTTTATAGGCAGTTGCAAAGCAAGGAACCTGAAAACAAAACAATTTAAAAAAAAATTAAACCAACCCTCAGTGCACAGAGAAAAAAAAACAAAAAAACAAATCATGCAAACAATGGAAGCAAGCAACAACAGCATTCTGAACCAAATTCAGCCCAAATCCCCACAGCAGCCCAGACTAGGCCCAAAGCCTCAGTATTCAGTTCATCAATTAAGCAAGGCAAATCAGTGAGAAATTTGCAGACACAGCAGCTGGATCAGTCTCACGGCATTAGCGTCGTGGAGAGAGAAGCCCCAGACTATCTGGGCCGGCATTTAACATCCAAACCTTGCACTAGGACCAGGCCCCGCCTCTGCAAATCATTCCGGGCCTAGATTTCACTGGCCGAGAAGCTGCTCCTGACCTCTCCCAGTCAGCTCCGCGCCCAGAGGATCCCACTTCGTCCATCTATCTTAGAGTCGGTATTTAGGTTGCCCAAACAGCGTGTTGTACCTGGCATTAGGACCCGGGCCCCTCCACTGCAAATAGCTCTGGACCTAGAACACCACACCCAACAATTCGCTTCTTTAGAGAGGCAGTTCTCAACCTCTCCAAATTGGCTTGGTGCTTGAAGCAACCAGGCCAGCTGGACAAGCATCGGAACTCCTGTCCCATCTTCTCCCACCCGAACTGTTCACTCCAACCAGCAGGGGTCCAACTCCAAGTGCGTCGATTTTGCAGCACACCAGCAGGGTACATACTGCGAATTCACTTTGCCTTTGCTTGCCTCTTCATTGTTTGCAGCGATAATTTGTCACAATTTACTTCATTGAACATTTTTTTTTTTGCTTTCGAACTACCAATAATTCTATCCCTTTGATAGAATGGACAATATATAACTGTTAATTAGTGATCACCAAAAACTTCAGCACGTGTTCAGGGAAGGAATTAAGAGCCATCTCAAGCACTAATACATCATTATAGGCTTATCCCTACACACTTTAGACAGGTCTGTTTTGGTAACTCTACATTCAGGGAGTTGCTCCTCAACACGGAGTTCGTTCTGCTGATTCAGAAGTGGGAGTCTGTTTCATGACAAACACTGTGGTGCTCAGATGTAGCAGTCTTATTGAACGTTCCCCCCGACCCAGAATATCCCATTATTAAGAATTGACTGTTCTACTTGCCAAGAGAGTTCTCCTGTGATCCAGCCTATAGTTTATATGCTGCCAAAAACCGATGTTAAACAAGAAACTGAGATACTGAATGTCACCATTAGCAAATAAGAACAGGTTACCTTTAAGCTTTTCAAATCATTTTGGGGACTTAATCAGACTGTTTGAAAAAATCTCTGCCCTATTTTCATCCACATATCACCTGCACCACCAGGGGTCCCAACACACTCAACCACTAATATACTGCGATTAGGAATACCTACTGTTCCATGGCTAGACTGCATTTCAGGAAATCTGATCACTTGGCTGTCCTCTTCCTACCTGCATTTCAGCGGAGGCTAAAGAGCAAGGCTCCGGAAATAAGGACAACAAAGAGGTGGTTGCGGGAGGCAGAAGCAGCTACACCATTGCTTCGAGTTGGTAGACCGGATAGCTGTTCAAGGATTCAGAAGATCTGAACCATAACACCATGGCTGTCAGTCTTTATAAAAACAGGCACAGATAAATGTTTGTCTACACAAAATCATCCAGAGTCTTCCCCAACCAGAAGGCCTGGATGAACCATGAGATCTGTAATCTTGAAGGCCAGGCCTGATGACCAACCAAGATGCAAGGAGTCTAGCTACAATCTCCAGAAAGCCATGCTATGGGTTGAACTTGAATCACTGAAGGATGCTTGATAGCTGTGGGGCAGGACTTAAATGCCATCACCTCCTACAATGTGAAACCAAGCCATATTGGTGACAAGGCTCCTCTCCCAGATAAGCTCAATGGCTTATATGCCCACTTTGACCATCAAAACATGGAGACCCCTTCAAAACCTCCCACAGCACCCAATGATCCTGAGATTTCAGTCTGAGGCTAACACAAAAGCATCCTTCAGAAAGGTGAACCCATTGAAAGCATCCTGACTAGTGCTGAACTGGCTGAAGAGTTCACCAATATCTTCAACCTCTCGCTTCAGCAGTATGAGGTACCCACCTACTTCAAGTAGGCTTTAATGATACAGTGCCTAAGAATGTGTTAACCTGTCTCAATGAGAATCACCCAGTAGCACCTACATCCAATGAAGAACGTGGTAGATGGAGCTTAGAAAAATAGAGGGCTATGGGTAACCCTAGGTAATTTCTAAGGCAAGGACATGTTCAGCACAGCTTTGTGGGCCGAAGGGCCTGTGTTGTGCTGTAGGATCTCTATGTTCTGAGAAGTGCTTTGAGAGGTTGGTGATGAAATACATCAATCCCTGCTGGAGAAGCTACTTGGATCCACTCCACAATCGGTTAACAGCAGATACTATTTCATTGACTCTTCAATCAAACCTTGGAACATCTGGAAAGCAAAGATACCCAGTCCACAGGTAAAGCCCTCCCCACCGCTAAGCACATCTGTCTAGAGGGCTGTCACAGTAAAGCCGCATCCATCAAGAACCCCCAACACCCAAGCCATGTTCTGTTGTTGCTGCCATCAGGAAGGTGGTACAGGAGCTTCAGGATCCACACCACAACCATCAGAGTTTTGAACCTGAGGAAATAATTTCACTTGCCCCATCAACCTATGGACTCACTTTCTTCTTTTTTTTTTAAATATAATTTTTATTGATTTTCAAGTGATAAATGAGAAAAATATATCTACCCTCCCCCCCCCGATATATACTCCTACCTAAAAAGAAAAAAAGAAAAAGGAACTGCCTGAATATTGGAAGGTTTGCACATGCTCCATGGGATAAAAATAAATTTAATATATATTTGTTACTTTCCCCCAAAGAACCAAGATCTTCACCATCGGAGCTATAAATAAGGGCTCCAAATATTCAAAAATGTTACATATTTATCTCTTAAAATCTAAAACATTACTTAGCTTCTCAACTCTCATAGTTCCCTGGGGAATCTCTTTGAACTTCACCATGTACGTGTTTCCCTCCCAATCATCCAGGCAAAAAGAAAAAAAGATAGATAAGATACAAAAAAAGAAAAAATACCCCCCCCCCCGACTAATGTTGTGAATGAAGAGACACACAACACTACCCCCCTCCATTGTGCGGGTCGTGGCTATTGCCACACTTGCACACATGAATAATGTAGCCATTGGACAGTGTTTCTTCCAGCTCCCCCATAACAAAAAATGATATATAGGAACAAATTAGTTATTATTCCCAGCTAATATTCCTCAAATTTTAACCTTTCTTCCCCTCCCTCATAAAATTAGTAATATATTTATATATTCACCCGCCTAAAAATTCAACAGGCCTAATCCTTGATCCAGTCTTCATCTTCAATCCATCTCGCTCCCCTAAGTTTGTTTTTGTATCTGGTGAATATTCAAAGAATCTTGCACAAACTCCTCCGCTTTCCAGTAATCGTCAAAAAATCTTTTTTCTCCACCAGGCAAGAAAATTTTCAAGGTTGCAGGATAACGCAATATAAATTGATAACCGTGATCCCATAGGGCTTTTTTCACTGGATTAAACTTCTTCCTTCTTTTCAAAAGTTAATAACTTATGTCAGGGTAGAGAACAATTTTCTTCCCTTCTATCATCAGTGGCCCTTTTCTCTTCTTGGCAACTTGGGCAGCCGCCTGTAGAATCCTTTCTTTGTCTTGAAATCTTAAGAATTTTATTAAAATTGATCATGGATATTGGTCATCTTGTGGTTTTGGTCTTAGAGCTCTATGTGCCCGCTCAATTTCAATTGATCGGTCTTCATCTTTCATTTGCAAGGTTTTCGGGATCCATCTTTGAAAAAATTCTATTGGATTATCTCCCTCTATACCTTCTTTAAGACCAAAAATTTTAATGTTATTACGTCTACTAAAATTTTCCAACACGTCCACTTTCTCTAAGAGTCGATTTCTTTCCATGTTCCAGACCAGCACATTATTTTCTGTTTTTTCCACTCTATCGTTAATATGCTCGATTGTTCTTTCCATCTTCTGAAGTTTCCTATCCATTTTATCCTGTCTTTTCATAGCTTTATCATAGCACATCTTCACGTCTCTAAGCTCTGTTCTTAATTTTCTTAGTTCAGCCGTTAATTGCAATAAAGCCTCTCTTATGTCTCCGTCGTCTCCTTTACTTCCAATCTCTTCCAGTTCTTCCTCCTCCTCTTCATCTGTATTCTCTGCGATATCCAATTCTGACTCTGAGTCACTTTCAGTTGCAGTGGCCATCGGTTCTTGTAGTTTAAATTGTGTTGATTTGCGCATGCGCAATTCCAGCATCTTCTTCCGAGAGACCGCTACCGCCGCCATTGCTCCCCGTTCTTCTACGCCAGAGATAAAATGTGTCTCCTCTGAAGGAGATCCAACCTGAATCCGAGGCTCCATCGCTGCAGTAGGCCCTTTTTTCTTCCCATCTCGCGGCAACTTCACAACAGACTTCTTCTGTTGCAGTTTACGAGGCATATCATAGAGTAGTCTTATGAAGTTTTTAAGTAGTTTTCGGAAAGCATTTATTAACTTTACTTTGTTTATACGGTACTTTGCTGATTTTTTACGGGAGAGCTGGATTTACACGTCTCAATCCTACGTCATCACGTGACGCCCCCCATGGACTCACTTTCAAGAGCTCTATTTATTTTTTCAATACTTATTTTTTTATATTTCCTGCCCAATTTGCATTTACACAATTTGCTGTCTTTCCCACAGTAGCTGTTCGTCCATCCTGTTGGAGGTAATCTTTCATCAATTCCATTGCATTTCTTGTACTTATGTGAATGCCCACAAGAAAATTAATGTCAGGGTTGTATACAATTACATATATTCAATGAGGTTCTGCTCATGGGGATGTACCATAATTATAAGTACACAATTCTGCAGAGACACCAGTCTATATTCAAAATGTTAAAGTGGATACAGTAATTATTAGGCAGTTCATGTCAATCTGTATAAAGCAACGTACAGAAATAGATTCTCCCCAGATTTGCTACGTTATATAAAAACTTGCCTGACAAGCTTCAGCCCCTTGTGACTCAGCCCACACTCACAGCATTTGTCCATATCCCTCATGATCTTATATTCCTCTAAAAGGTCATCCCTCAGTTTCCTATATTCCAGGGAATGAAGTCCCAGCCTCTCAAGCTCTCCTTGTAATTCAGGCTCCCAAATCCAGGCAACATCCTGATAAACACAAGATATGCTGGAAATCTAGAGTAACACACACAAAATGTTTGAAGAAATCAGCAAGTCAGGCAGCATCTAAAGAGGGGATAAACAGTCTATGTTTCAGCCCAAGACCCTTCATCAGGATACATCTTTTCTGCACTCCTAGTTTAATAACATCTTTCCTACAAACAGGGTGATGGTGAATGATGCCAGGCAGGTGGGGTAAGGGTGAAGTTGGGAGCCAGAAGCAGGTGAATGTTAGTGTGGAAGCAGACACAAACAGGAAAGAAAGGCTTCATATGGAACGGGGTTCTGGAAGATGAGAGTGAAGCTAGGGACACGTGCTGGATGATGACAAGGGCACAAATGTTACTAGTGTGATATGGAAGGAAGGGGATTAACAAGAACCATTAGAGGGTCAAAAGGCAGGTGGAACCAGATTGGAAGCCACAGGCAGCACAGCAGCATATAGCTTTACAGTGCTAGAAATGACGGCTCAATTTCCAGAGCCTGTAAGAAGTCTACATGTTCTCTAGCTTTTTGCACATTATCTGTGGAATAATTTTGAATTATGGGATTAATATGGCTATTCTGTTTCAGTGTCTCGTGCTCAGCAAACTGGAGATGATTGTTACAAGAGGGATTTTTTTTTGTTTTTTTTTATATAAAAGCTTCACTAGTACATGGGAAAAGGGTACTGAGGATTTCAGCATGCTACAATCATCACAAGCACTTACCAGTAAGGTGCACAAAGACCTTTTGTGGGCTTCAATCATAGTGGTTTACCAGGCACTTGGCAAAGGACAAAAAAAAAGTAGCAAGATGTAAACAGTGGCCATTGTGGGTGTAAGCCACTGTTAGAGTGCTCCATAGGCTTAAACTGATGTCATTGAGGGGTAAGCCACTGTTAGAGTGACCCAGAGGCTTAAACTGAGGTGTAAACAAAGTGGCCACTGAGGGGGTGGATCACTGTTAGAGTGCTCCAGAGGTGAGAAGAGGCAAAGGCCCCAAGTTTCTTTCTTCATCTTAGTACACAGCTAGTGCTGGAACTGGAATGGTGCCTTTCCCTCCGGGTGGTTATTTTCCACATGTCAATATTAAAAAATATTCAAACACATAGTATTGTATCACAATTCCGTTCATTACAAAGCTAATGGGCCCTCAGCTGTTTAAAGTGTCACTGCATACAGAGTTTGGGGCTGAATGCCTGCTGGTTATTGTCACATGGAACTCCACATTGGGTCTCCAAGTCCACTATAAAGAACGTGAAAAACCAGATCCAGTACAATTACTTGATTTCACCACAGTACTCCTGAAAGAAATAACAAAACATGAAAAGCCACTTCACAGCAAGTTTATTGACCATATTTAAACCAATATCAATTGCAAATTATTCTATTACAGAATATGTTCTATTTGGGTCGGGGTCAGATAGAAGCAAGGCTATCATCACTGACATCACAAAATCTGTTTTGTGGCAGTACAGTCAATATAAAAACACTATAATCTACAATATATAAAAAGCATACAGTGCAAAAAGAGCAAAATAGTGAGATAGTGTTCATGGACCAGGGATCTGATTGCAGTAGGGGAAAAGACAGAACTGGAAGACCAATATAATATTAATAGATCCCTGAAAAGCCAGTGCATTGGGGCAAGTAAAGGATATATTTAAAGGATAGATTAGGCACTGAAAAGTGAGGTAGTCAAATGAGCCAGTGAAGACAGAAAGGCAAATTGTGTTATGTGAACACCATCAATGGAGAAATGGGTCAGATGGCTCATTTGTGCTGTACGTCCAACATAAATAACAGGACTACAGTGATAAACTTGTAGAGAACTGTGCATTTATCCCATCACACTTCCCACCTCTTCCACAAAGCAGCCATCTTTTGGCACTATCTCTGGAAACTAGCCCATCAAGTCTTGACTGACGGGAACACCAAACTACCAAGCAGACTCTAGGTGGCAGATTTTGGGGAAAACTAATCTTGTATTCCTCAAGATGTACACCCAGACTCTATTACCAAGAGCAGAGACCACAAACTCTACACAGAGGTCAGGACTGAACCCAGGTCCCTGGAGCAGTGAAATAGCTGCAATACCAACGCAAATACATTATCTATTAATATGACACACTTGATGACATGGGATATTGTAAGCCACCCTAAACCAAACCAAATACTATCGGGGGGGGGGGGGGGGAGGAGAGAGCACAAACAATAGTAGCAAACCTGAGAATAGTAAGCAAAGCTGCTTGGCAGCACAGGAGGCCATGGCTACAAAGGGCAGTTTCACAGCCAAGACCAAATTGCACCTCTACCCATCGGGGCAGAGGACACTGCCACAGTTCTACATGGGTAATCTGTATGCATCTTGCCAAAAATAACACTAAAATGAGAGGCACTATGGGACTGGGGTGCAAAATTTTTATTTTGCATGCAGTTTAACTTTCCTGTGCTTGCTTACATCTTTATATAATTACTCATATACACATAACTGTTAGTGAATTTTCCATTATAATGCAGCTGCTTCTGTATTTTCTTACAAATGTTAGTTTTCAGTAGTAGGTGTGGCTATTTTACAGGTCAATTGTATCACTAGAGCTGGCTGTTATCTCTCGTCCGAGTACAAAATGACTACACCTGCTTTAGTCTCCCCCCCCCCGCAACAATTGTTCTTTTTTGCTCTCGTAACATTTAGCAAAACAATCTAAGCAATAAGTTTTATTCTTCATTCTTGAATTCAGAAGAAACTTGGGATCACCAAAGAATCAGTCAGAATCCAGAAGCTTAAAATCCATGTAAGAGACTGGCAATAGTACATAACATGCAAGATTTAATGGAATGCACACTTGGTTAGAAGGGAAGAAAATTGCTAAGTTGCTCCTAAAGAGGTTGCAGCAGAGAACTTAAAATGCTAGAATCTTTTTCAATAAAAGACTGCAAAGATAAATCCTGGACCTGTAGACTCAGATTTATAATTGAAACAGTGAAATGTGCCAGTCATGTGCCCAAGGATGTTTTGGGGGCAGACTGCAAGAGTCACCAATTAAGTGCAGGCCACTTTGTTTAATCTGACTAGAGAAGCTTTAAGAAACAACAATCCGGAACAAAATTAAACACAACTTGGATATGCTGAATTAATAGAAAACATTTCAGAATTTGTAAAAAGACAAATCATGTTTGACAAAAGCAATAGCTTCTCTACTTGAGATAATGGATGCTTAATCCAGGTTGCTGGCACTAGTAGTATTATGCTAACTGCTGTGGTACTGTACCACCCATTACCAGGTTAAACAGATAGATGAAGTTAAAACAAATGGATGCTGTCTTTAATAAGGCCTTTGACAAACTCCCAGCTGGCAGGTGATCTGCAAGGTCAGGTCGCATGAGCTACGTAAGTGAGGTGGATTCAGAATTGACTCAATGATAGGAAGCAGAGGATTGTGATGAGTGGGGTGCCCCAGGGGTCAGTGTTAGAACCTCATTCATATTGAAATAAATTTCATAAATGACCATTACCAAATTTGCTGATGATACTAGATCAGGGTCTTGTTGATAGTGAAGTTACAATGAATTGTAAAGAGATGTTGATCATTTCAGGCAGGGGCTCCCAACCGAGGTCCACGGACACCTTGCTTAATATAATTGGGCCATAGCATAAGGAGGTTAGGAACCCCTAAATTTAAGGGAGATGGGCTGAGAAAACAAATGGATTTTAACTATGTATGTTAGTGATGTATTTTGGACGATTCTTACAGTGAATGGCAGGGCTCAAGTGTTGTGTGAACAAAGAGAACTGGGAGTACAAGTTTACAGTTTGCTGAAAGTCACTGGGCAAGTGGATAGAGTGGTGAAGGCAGCACTCAGCATTCAGGCCTTCATCAAACTTAGGAATAGGGACATTATGTCACAGTTATACAAGTCATTGGTGAGGATGCACTTGGGAGCATTGTGTATTGTGAGAGGGTTAATAAAAGGTTTTAGGTTGCTGAATTAGAGAAAACAGTTGACCATGCTGGAGTGCAGAGAATGAGGGGTGACCTCATAACTTTATTAAAATGGATAAGGCACAAATACGAGATTAAAGATGAGAGATTCAAGAAAGACCATAAGACAAAGGAGCAAAATTACGCAATTCGGCCAATCAAGTCTGCCCTGCCATTCCATCATGGCTTATTTATTATGCCCCTCAACCCCATTTTCCTGCCTTCTCCCCATTACCTTTGACAGCCTTACAAATCAAGAACCTATTAACCTCTGCTGTAAATATACCCAACTGACTTCACCTCCACTGCTGCCTATGGCAATGAATTGCACTGACTCAGCACCTGATAAGTAACTTCCTTACAAAGAAGGGAGTAACTGCAATGAGGAAGCAGCTGAACATCCATTCATTTATTTATTTAGCAATACGGCAGGGAACAGATCCTCCTGGCCCATCAAGCTGTGCCCCCTAGCAACCCCTGATTTAACCCTAGCCGAATCCACTGGGATTGAACTCTGAATTCCCACCCCCAAACTGCTTCACTGTATTGTATTCCCCATGCATGCTTGTGCTCCCAACTATTTTTAAACTCCTTTCCATGCTTGAAAAAGACAAATATTGGGCAAAGATAAACCTCAGTGAAATCACATTGGCTGATTGCTCAGAAAACTCCAGCAAGTTTTGATTTAGTTTTCATGGGCAACACCGGGACACATTGAAATCAATGACAACTAATTTGCTGCCACCTTCCTGAAGTTTGGTGGTGACCTCATCTTTGTTGCCAGGTTTGAGCACAGCCATGGGTTTTCCTTGTCTTTCCCCTTGTTGCTATTTGTACAAAGCTTGCCAAGAGTTCTAACGTTTAGAGGCATTTGGATAGAGCTGACTGCAGACAACTGGGGATAGCAGGGAGATTGTTGTGGATCTGTGGTGCTGAAGGGCCTGTTTCTATGCTGCATCACTCTCTAACTCCATGTAGGATGATGTGAAAGGAAGGTCACATGGACTCAGGGGGCTGAAGTACCTGCTTCTGTCCTGTAGTTATTTCTGGCTCAGACTTAGATGTACACAAGCTTATATCTTTGATTTTGTCAGGGTGGGCTAAGAAAGTTCTGACGCTGTACTTACAACTGGTGGTAAAGCATGCATTCTGCTCACAGGACTTCAGAAAAGATATGATCAGGGTTCAGAGGAGAAAGGATCTGGAAATTCGTAGTGTGTGGATTTTATTCTGCAAAGAGTAGGGTGAAAGTAGATGCAGAAAAGCTGTTCCTCTTGGTGAAAGGGCCAAGAAGAGAGTCAGCAAAATAACCAGAGTGGAAACTATTTGGAATGCCCCAGAATACTGGACAGAGTGGTGGATGCAGATTTAACTGGTACTTCACAATTGGAATTACAGGGCTTCAGTGAAAGTGTAGAAGTGACTCTATATAGAAAACTATAAACGACCAGTAGCTACACTGGCAAGGAGTACTGGCACTCCTACTATTCCATCATTTTGAATCTAGATACCCACCAGCTCCTCCATAGCCAGAGGACTATGCATCAGATCCACTCCAGTGCAAGGTCTAGTCTTTAGTCCTGTTAATTAGCACGTCAGTCCACTAAACTACAACTACAAGGAAGGTTACTAACTGCAGCCTACACATTCCCCAAAGGCAAATGAATCAACTACCAGAAAAATACAAGGCAACAGAAACACTGAGCAGAACAGATGACACCTGTGGAAGATGGAACAAAAGTGTTGGATAATACACAAAGGAGGGTCTTTGTTTCAAGGAAGGCAACTAACATTTCGTCCTAGCTAAAGCACCTCAGTCCTGGCATACCCTTGTAAATTTCACTTGCCTCCTCATCTTTTCAGTAACAATGCCAGAAATCTAATTGTGGCTCAGCTCCTGTCTCATACCTGCTGGTATTAGACAATTATCTTTCATGCATTCTAAGATGTTTTATTTACTGTTTCGACTGAATCCATATTTGGACTATCAGAAAGCCTTTGACAAAGTGCCACACATGAGGCTGCTTACCAAGTTAAGAGCCTATGGTATTATGGGAAAAATTACTGACATGGTCAGAGACATGGCTGATTGGTAGGAAGCAGTAAGTTGGCTGGCAGTGACTAGTGGTGTCCCATGGGAGTCAGTGTTGGGACTGCTTCCTTTTATGCCGTATATGAATTATTTAGATGAAGGATTAGATGGCTTTGTTGCTAAGTTTGCAGATGATATGAAGATTGGTAGAGGGGCAGGTAGTGTTGGGGAAACAGGTAGGCTGCAGAAGGGCTAGATTTAGAGGTATGGGCAAGAAAGTGGCAAATGTTGGAAAAAGCATAACCAAGCATCTTGGTAGTAGAAATAAATATGCAGACTATTTTCTAAACAGGGAGAAAAATTCAAAAATCTGAGATGCAAAGGGCCGTGGGAGTCCTTGCACAGAACACCCTAAGGGTTAACTTGCAGGCTGTGTCTGTGGTGAGGAAGCCAAATACAATGCTAGCATTCATTTCAAGAGGTCTAGAATACAAGCGCAGGGATGTGATGCTGAGGCTTTATAAGGCACTGCTGAGGGTTCAGAGAAGGTTCATAAGGATGAAAGGGTTATCATATGAAGAACATTTGATGGCTCTGGCCTGCACTCACTGTGGACAGGATGTTTCCTATGGTGGTTGAGTCTAGGACAAGAGGCCACAGCCTCAGGATAGAGGGACATCCATTTAAAACAGAAAAGCAGAGAATTTTCTTTAACCAGTAGGTGATGAACTTGTGAATTTTGTTACCACAGGCAGTTGTGGAGGCCAGGTCACTGGGTGTATTTAAGGCAGAAACTGAAAGGTTTTTGATTGGCCACAGCATCAAATGTTATGGGGAGAGGCTGGGTTGTGGGGCTGAGGAGGGGAAAAAGGAGCAGCCATAACTGAATGGTGGAGCAGACTTGATAGGCTGAATTGCCAACTCAAATTCCAGACAAGGATCTGCTGCAGATCAGAGGCAGTGATGTTCCTACATTAGGTCAGGCCTCAGATTTTAATAGTGGCCCTTTGTCTGCATATAAAGAAGCAAACATATATCAAAACAATGAAATACACCATTTATATTAACCAACACAACAAAAGATGTGCTGGGGGCAGCCTGCAAGTACTGCCACGCATCCCTTTAAAACAAAGGAGGGATTTCTTTAGCCAGAAGGTGATCAGTCTGTGGAATTCATGGCCATAGACAACTATGAAGGCCAAGTCATTGGGCATATTTAAAGCTGAGGTTGTTTGGTCCTTGATTAGTCAGGGAGTCAAAGGTTATGGGGCTGAGGGGGGAAAATAAGTCAGCCATGGTCAAATGGCAGTGCAGTCTCGATGGGCCTAAAGGCCTAATTCTGCTCCTATATCTTAAATGCACCAGCTGGACAAATGTCCAGACCCAAGTTCCCTCGGTTTTTGGAAGGGATCTTGAATGTCTTATGGAAATCGTGCTGCTTATATCCAGGGCCAGTGAGTGTAGATATGCAGTGACAATATCGATCTGTGAACTGAGTGTGGACACTCAGACCATATCAATCTTAGCGAACTATGTTAGACCAGTAAAATTTACAAACTGATAACATTAACCTGAAGAACAAAAGAAATAGGAACAAGAACAAGCCAGTCAGTCCTTTAAACTTGCTCTCCCTTTCAACAAAACCACAGCCCATCATCACTTCCATAGACTAAGAATCAAATTTGACATCTATGACATGCATGGCCCTAAATATTTGGAACTATTTGTATTGATGTTATTATTGAATTAGCCTCATCTTATTGCAATCCAATCATTTAGGACTAATATATATTTTAAAGTCTAAACTACTAAACGTTTATAAGTATATGCTCAAGTTTTTAAATTATATTCTATATTAAATACCTAACGTTATAAAGCATTAAGCACTGCTAGCCCTGTGTTTTTTTTAAAATGGTATTTTGGAAAGTGAACCTTTTAATTTGTAGTCAAGAATAAAGTTCTGCTTTTAAGTAAACTTATCAATTAAAACTTGTAAAAATGCGATTTTGCTCCTCCCGAAAAGATGAGCAGCTTGATTTAAGCGCACGCTTAAAATAATTTAAACAGAAAAGTATAAAAAGCTACGCCACAGGCACATTTTACTTAGGCATTTGTAGAGTTCGGATGATCGTTTCGGAGAGAGAAAAGAGACTTGGCCGTTAAAAGAGTTTTAAAACTTGTAAACATTATGCGCGACTTAACTTAGTATAAAAATAGCGTTTTATTCCGGTTTAAAACTCGAAGACAAGACCTACTTATCCATCGTTGGTCAACGGCTACCAAACAACTTGCCACCATTTTCTCTACATAATCACAATCGGGGCCTTAGCTAACAAATCCCCACCAAACGTTCTTTAAACACGAATGGGGTTTTCATAATCTAACAGTTCGGTAAGTCAACCCCTTCACGCAAAGCCAGTTTTTTTTCTCTTGGCTTCCATCCCTCCCAGCAAAAATACTCACCAGTAGGCTCTCAGCGGACTTTCCTGATAACTAAATACCAACCGAAGACAAAAAGGATGCGGGTACCCGGTTAGGATAGACCGAGGCTCGGCTGAGAAATGAGAATTTCGACGAAAATAGCACGTAAGAGATACTGACTAACGGAAAATCAGAATTGGGCTTGATTCAATCCAATTTAACAACGAAATTTTTCTTTGGGGGTGTGAATTGATGATAAAAACATGGCTAGTGAACGGCGCTTCCGGTGAAAAGAACCTAGGCCGCAAGCACTACAACGCCTCAGAACAGCCCAGCGTTGTTGCTTTCTCCCCTCTCTGGGTCCGCCAAAAAAATCCCTTTCCCTAAACTTCGGTAATTCTCGGGCATTTCCGTAGCAACCACGGAGGCGGGGTTCCGAGAATTAAAATATGCAACGATCCGAACGGCACGAGCGGGGCCAAACCCCACCCAGCGTCCCGTAGCTGGACCAATCGGCTACGCGCTGGCCTCGTTCGGCCGAGCTCATTTCCATATGGTGGTGTTCGAGTCCCTGCGATAGAAGTTTGGTAACCCTGTAGCTATCTGAAATCTATATAATACGGCGCACAAGCGACTGAATCTTCAGATGCGCTTTGAGCGCATTCGGTGCGGGAGGGAAAAAGGGGAGGAATAGGGAAATGTTGGTAGGGGTGATAGTTAAAGGTGAAAACGTGGGTTTCCGATTTTTGCAGTCAATGTGAGTGTTACTGTCGCGTTGCCCGGTGGCTGTTAAAGTACGATTTTACACAATTTCCTCAAAGGTGAGAGGGAGTTATTTCTTACCCGCCCCCTAAAGAGACGTCGCTAGACTGCTGGGAGTTTGAGCCATGCAAGGACCTCCTTCCGGAGATAGCGCATGCCCACTGCGCTCCATCAAAAGGGTTCAGTTTGGTATCCTGAGCCCAGATGAAATGGTATGTTTTTAGACTTGTATTTTGTTCTTTAGGGTTGGGCGATTCAATTTTAATCTGTATAAATAATCAAAATGTTGTATTTATTATTCGCATTTTAATTTTATTCTTTTAAGTTTTTTCACTATATTGTGACACTTTGCGAACTTCTATCTAATTTTATCTCAACTTTTTTATACTCGACCAAATTGTGTAAACAAAAATCATGATTAAATGGGTATGCTTTTAAACTCCAGTTCTGCAAAGTGAATGATACTTTTATAACTCGTTAATTTCTGCAAAGTCTTTTGAGTATTTATCGAGGAAGTCTTGTATGCTGCCTGTAAGATTTAAAGAAACATGGCTTTGAAGAAACAAATCTTTTTTTCTTCTAAAGTCTTTTTCCTGACATGTGTCCTCAATTTTTACTGTGAATTTAATGTGAAGTTTTTAACCTGTGACGTAGGCAGGACAACTGTCATTTAAATTTCCTTTTGCAGGTGTTGAATATAAGCAGAATAGAACTATTTGGCTTACTATATCCAAAACTACTTCCCCCTCTCCATCTCTGCCTGCTGTGTTCCAGTATATTCTTCATAAATAGGTGGATCTCCACTTCCTCTTAATTCCCTGATAACTCCCAGGCTTCAATTTTTCTTGCCCCTCTTCACCCACTTTGATTGTTAATCAATCAGATATTGATTTTAATCTAATTCAGTAATGCCAATAAATTGCTCTTCATGTGGCTGTCCTGTTCACTGCAGTGCCAAAACCTTTAATCCAAGAGTTGTACTGAAGGTTTGTTCTTCTGGGAAAGACGGTGTCTTGAAAGCACAGTTGTGATTTGAGCTACACTATTATAAAAGATTGCTGGAGTTGGTGACTAGCTTTGGATTATCCATGAGCCTCTGCGTCACAGTAGTCCAATGAGGGAGACTAACTGATGGTTAATGACTAAGCCAAGCATTGGCCTGCCTGCTTTAATGATGCCTCTGGTTTGAGCAGATTCAAGTGTCACCAAGGCTTTTTACAGAATAAAGGAGGTGAACTGTCTGCAGTTGCTAAGCATTGCAATCTAGGAACTGGCTTCGTTAGATTCTTTGCTGCTTCCTGCTGTGATTTTCCTCCCCCCCTTAGGGCAATTGGCCTTGTCATGCTGAACTACAATGGGGCATGGGACCACTGTACATCTGCTCTGGATGACGTGCTTAAACACATTGGAGTACTGGAAATGTTGAGCACACTTCCAGGGGATTTGGGATTGTTGCAATTGGCTTAATTTTTCTTGTATTAAGAAGGACTGCCTCACCTCTGGCCCAGCTAATAATTGCCTGCAGCACCTCAGGCCTGCTGACAACAGAGCCTCTCCTTGTGCAATTCGTGCCATAAGATCAGGTCAGCAGGCATCAGTCCAGGACCACCGCATTCAAACTTGAGTTGACATTGACTGTAACATGGGAGTGATGTAATTGTTGTAACAGCAAAAACTTGTTTGCCCATGCAGTGATCATCTTGTAAAACCCCGTAGGTATGGGTTTGGCTCTGGCACCATTTTTATGTGACTGTTGATTTGGCATGTATGTTGGCATTTAAAGATTGTTTGCAATAAAGACAAATTACCAAAAAAACTTTATGCTGTGAGTTTCTCCTGTTATTTTCCAGTTCACCTGCCCACCTCCCAAAATCAGCCACTACCTCATTAACACCTGCCAGTCAGTTGTAATAACACAAATGTAGGCTTTAGCCCATTACCCAAAATGCCTGCCTTAAAGTTCATGGCTGATGACCCTGGCCTCTACTTTTCTGCCTGCTTACTCCCCTAAGTGGTACCTTCTAAAGAGCCTCAACTCCCTGTTTTTTTTTTTTTAAAAAGAAAAGCTGTCCATTTCAGCATTGACTATGTCACTCCAGGGCTTGATAGATGATGGTAAAGATTTGTGGTCCTTCAGTGAAATGTCTTCATTTTGACCAAAACATTAGACAAGTACAAATAGAGGCAAGCTGATGGCAGAGTGCAAATGTTTTAGCATCCTACTCTGCCTCAACTTGCTATTTGAGGTGATTGTGAGGGTGCCATAATGGGTTTGCCTATACCTTCACTGATTCTCCAAACATTGTAGTGTACATTATCCAACAAAGTCAGCAGGCTACCGTGTGATTCTGAGTTTTTAAGATGGAGAAGGTGGTGGCTCAGAAGAATGCCAGAGTTTGGGGCCTCGGGCAGTACGAGGTGTGGTGGGTGGTTTCCAAGGGGTCTATCTGGAGAATGCTTTAGAAGCTTGCAATGCTGAAGGACACCATTGTAAATAGGAATTCAGTAAGTGTGGAATTCAGTAAGACTGTAGGGTTTTTAACCAGACACAAGACTTACCAAGTGTCAAATTAAATTTTTAGTTTGGGCTTGAGGGCTGCACGAGAGGCCCTTCATGCCTGTTTACTTTGGTGTCTGCTTGGCCCTGTCAACTGGTAAATATTTTCCCTTCAAGTATTTATTTTTACTCCATTTTGACTGTTACTCGTACAGCCCTGTTTCGAAATTCCATCAAATAAATTCTATTTGCAAACAAATACAGTAATGAATGTGTCATTTGCAAAGGATGTGCACTGGCCTTTCTGGAGTTCCTTTCAGCTCTGAATCACAACAGTCTTTAACTTTTGAGGTCTGCCCTGTGAATGTTTACTTCTGGAGAGGACTGCCACACTGTATTGCCAGGGGGATTACAATTCTGTGAACCTCAGAGCAGTGAAAGTTGAGAAATTTCCAAGTGGTTTCATGACGATAGGGTTGGTGGCTGAGACTAGCAAAGGAGTGATCCTTGTGTTGGGGGTGGGGGGGGGGACTCTCGATTGCCTAACCCAGTACAAGTTGACCCTCACTAATCCGGCACTATTGGGAACTGAGGAGTGCCGGGTTGATTAGTGAAAATGCCGAATTACAGAAGGATCACATTAAGCATCAGTGCTGGATTATCGAAGGAACTGGATTACAGGTAGTCAGATTAGTGAGGTTGACTGTATTGTAAGGCAGCTTTGAGCATGGATCCAACAAGTAATGTTTTGTATGTCCTTGGATTTTCCCTATGGTTACATTCCCATTGAAAATAAACACAGCGTATGATTACCATGCCTCAAACTTGGAACTACTTCCTAAAAATACAAAGTTTCCTGTGAATTGACTCAACTGGCATATCATACACAGCAAGCAGAGTCTTGGTGGGAGGAATGGGTAATTGTACAGATATAATTGGTATCCTGTGTTTAACTCACTATTACTAATGGTGGCTGTCCATGTAAATATTACCCAGTAGCAGGTCTAAAGGCTGATTTATACTTGTGTGTCAAATGTACAGCGTAGTGGCGCACCCTATGCTGTACTCTACACAAACCCTATGCCGTAGCCTAACGTGCACCTCTCAGTGATGCAGACTGCAACAACTGATTGGTCCACTTGGTAGCATCGCATTTCTTCATATGCTGCAATAACTTCCCATTGGGTGACTGAAGGGCACAGAAGGAACTCTGGCTGCAATGCTTTCCATAAAGCTTTACAGACTTCCGAAATTGATGCCAGTTTGTAGCTAGCTGCTACAGCCTGTTGACTTCCACCTGAAGCTAAAACTTGAATGGTGATTGCCAGTCTTTGAGTATACTGTGCGTATGCTGATGCGCTATTAATGGTTGGAGATCAAATCTACCTGCTGACATCTGAAAATACTTGAAATGCATTTCCTCGTCCATGTCTGTGGCCGGACAAGCAAAGAAAATTCACCCTCCTTCAGTTTCAGTCGCCATTGTTTGAAGTTTGAGTTTCTTCGTGTTGCATTTCAACACAGTGGCATAGAAACCCCACCACCAACTAGTGTTTTGGCGGTGAATTGGAGCACGACGCAGGCACACCAATGCACAAGTATAAATGCTCACAACGGCGTTGCCCACTTATGTAGACTACGGTGCAATCTAGTACATACAAGTATAAATCAGCCTTAACAGAGGTAGAATCTAAACAGGGGAAAGTGTAACTGCGCTAATCACATACTAGCAGCAAATGTCTTGATTTGGTGAGGAGGAGTGGATAATGGTGCTGCTGCTGAGGAATTTAGTTGCAGTATGGAAGATATTTGGTAAAATTCCACTAAGTGTGGAGTCACAATTGGACGAAGGTTCTAAGCAGTAAGGTAGAAGCACGATGGGTTTCTTCTTCCTACTAGAGGCAGCTGGAGTATAAAGACTCAGGGTTCACAAATGTTTTTTCTATGTAAATAACTTTATCTTGTAATATTTCTGAATAAAGTGTATTTTTGGGAAGAAAACTAAGACCAAAGTACAAGCAGGGGAAGAATGTGGAAAGAATTTCTGGATTATGTTGGAAATTGCACATCAGTCTCCTGCTGTAATAAATGGGATGCAGTGAATTGAACAGCAGTATAGTAGGATGGGTGATGGGCTCGATGAGATTGATTGCCCTCGTCCAATGAAGAAAATCTGAGATTTACAGAGTGTGTTCAATTCTGGCCTGAAAGCAGATGCTGATAATCCATGAAGATGGTTCATTTATTGTGCATACATAGAAATGTACAGTGAAATTCTTCATCTATGTTGACAACCAATGCCTAATCATGTGCTTGGGGCATCCTATAAGTTTTGACACATTCCAGTAGCACAGCATGGCATCACAAGCATAGCATGGCATCACATAGTATACATGCCTTGTGCAGCAGAACTTCTCTGCTTTCTGCCTTTCTAGAATTTGACTTATTGAAGAGAGTGCTCCCTGACTGAACAAAACAGTCACATTTGGGTCTTTGACATGCAGGATGTTTGCTCCCATCTGTCTGACACCCAGGAATCATGTTGACAGATCTGTGAATCCATACAAAACCACAATTAGAAGTTTCAGCAGCACACTTTACAGGATACCATGGCTGCTCCTTGTGGAAAAAAATACCTCTGGGCTCAAAGGGCAGTGTTCTTAGTGGGTGTGGGATGCTGGCTGGTGGTTAACTTCCTCTGCTCCTGCATAATCTATGGGTGTTGGTGATACGTCTTTTACACTATTTGTCAGTACTTGTGCCATCCACTGTATTGGTGCTGCAAAGCCTGATACTGATCTTTTGCCCTTTGCCTGTTGTGGTGATGGGGTCCAGTGGAAATTTATAGCCATTGAGCTGCTACTGCACCTGCTGCTCCCCAATAGATGGGGAGAGACAGCCAAAACTATGTGTATGATCTTGTTCATTTGGGGAGTGACTGTGATAGCTTTATTGTGATTTCTGACCAAACTTGAGCAGTCAGCCTCACTGAAAATAAATGGCATTGAAGATTATGCATGAAAGTACGTTACTGTGCAAAAGTCTTGGGTGCATATAATATAATGCCCAAGACTTTGTAAATCTGGCGGGAGCAGAGGTTGCTGGCAATGGCAAGAGTGGAGTGCTGTGGGAGGGGTGTGAGACAGGTGGCAGAGGAATGCCAGCCAGTGGGTGGTGCAGGTGCAGACACCAGCCCTGAAACACCAGAGGGGGTCATTTGATTCCAAACAGTTGGTTTATTGATCATTACAGAGCGTCCCTCTGGTGTTTCCCACGCCTTCCCCTCTCCTGCCCCCTTCCCACTCTTATTCCACAATAGACCCATATCAGAATAATGTGTCATCACTCATCTGTGTCATGAAATTGTTCTTTTGTGGAAGCACAATACATAAAATTACTACAGTAATGTAGTAAACATCTTGGGGGACCCTAGCTATATAGTGTACATAAGATAGTACTGTAGGTGAGAAGAAACTGTTGGGAAGGTAGAGTGTAAGTAATAATTGGATAACGAAGCAATAGAAGTTATGAGCAGCATGGTAGCTTAGCAGTTAGCCTCACGCTTTATAGTGCCAGCAGCCTGGGTTCAATCCTGCACTGTGCAATATGTAATGAATTTGTACCTTGTGATCGCATGGGTTTCCTCTGAGTGCTCCAGTTTCTTCCCACATTCCAACTCCAGGTTAGTAAGTTGTGGGCACCCCACATCAGTGCTGGAAGTGTCGACACTCTTGCGGGCTGCTTCCAGCACATCCTCAGACAACATATTTCACTAATAAAGATCCTTATTGCACCCAGGGGAGGTGTAAAGTCCAGTGCAAAGCCTGCTGTTGGATATAGTGCTTCTCATCAGAAGGGTCTGAAGGCTCCAGATTACATTTGTTCCAAGGGCTGTTAGTGGTAAAACTCACTCCTGCATGGAGTGAGGAAGTTGTCATTATGAAGAGTGATTGATGGTTCTGGGCCCGTATTCGTTAGACATCAGGGGTTACCTCATTGACCCTTTGTGAAAGGCCTTGATAGAGTGAATGTGGAGAGAATGTTTCCAATGGTGGGGAGTCTAAGACCAGAGGAGACAGCCTCAGAATAGAGGGGTATCCTTTTAGAACGGAGATGACAAGAATTTCTTTAGCCAGAGAGTGGTGAATCTGTGGAATTCATTGCTGTGGAGGCTGAGTCACTGGGCATATTTAAGGCAGAGGTTGATAGATTCTTGATTGGTCAGGGCATGAAGGGAGAAGACAGGAGATTTGGGCTGAGAGGAACAATGGATCAGCCATAATGAAATGGCAGAACAGACTCGATGGGCCAAATGGCCTGGTTCTGCTCCTATATTGTATGGTCTTATGTTTTCTGTCATTCCCAGAAACGGATGTCTGTAACTGAAGGTGGAATCAAGTACTCAGAGACAACGGAGGGCGGCCGCCCAAAGCTGGGTGGACTGATGGACCCCAGGCAAGGTGTAATTGAAAGAACTGGAAGGTGCCAGACTTGTGCAGGTAAGTGACTTGCTTGGAGAAGGAATATGGTAGTGTAGCGGTGTTACAGCACCTGCAACACATGCTGAATTCCCACCACTGTCTGTCAGGATATTCATTCTCCTCTTGACTGTGGGTTTCCTCCCACATTCCAAGACGTACGGGTTAGTGGACTAATTGTTCATATGGATGTAATTCAGTGGTGTGTGCTCACTGGGCTGGTAGGGTCTGTTACCGTGCTGGATCTCAAAATAAATAATAGGTGCACCATACCTGACTACTCTGCACAAAAAATAACAAGTCTGAAACCACATGGTTTCCCTGCTTCCCATCCCTAATTGATCAGTTCGAAGCCTGGAGTCACTTTTCTGCTTATAGTGGTGTTTGTTAAGGGATGGGATCCAATTAGTCTCTGTTTGTGTTACGTAACTAGAGGGATTCCAGTTTAAATATAGTTGGCATCTTACCCTGACAAGGCTGGGTCTCCGGGGATGCATGGCAATCTGCTGTTATTCTGAGCCTGATTTCCAGTCTAATCCCACCTCTATATAACGGGGTAGTGAGATCGTAAACAGCAGACAACTGAATGGTTACATCACTGCTCTGTTTAACCAGCACTAATGAAGGGTTGGCAAGAGAAAAATAAGCTTCTCCAACCTGATGGCATGAACATCGACTTCTCTAACTTCTGCTAATGCCCCACCTCCCCCTCATACCCCATCCGTTATTTATTTTTATACACACATTCTTTCTCTCACTCCTTCTTCTCCCTCTGTCCCTCTGACTATACCCCTTGCCCATCCTCTGGGTTCCCCCCCCCCCCCGTCTTTCTCCCCGGACCTCCTGTCCCATGACCCTCTCATATCCCTTTGCCTATCACCTGTCCAGCTCTTGGCTCCATCCCTCCCCCTCCTGTTTTCTTCTATCATTTTGGATCTCCCCCTCCCCCTCCCACTTTCAAATCTCTTACTAACTCTTCCTTCAGTTAGTCCTGACGAAGGGTCTCGGCCTGAAATGTCGACTGTACCTCTTCCTGGAGGTGCTGCCTGGCCTGCTGCGTTCACCAGCAACTTTGATGTGTGTTGTAAAAGTTTAGCAATGTTGTGTTGGCAAGGGATGTACAGTCTGCATTTACACTCAGTGACCACTTTTTAGGTAAAGGAGTGGAACTCTGAGCAGCCTTCTGTTGCTGTACAGTTTGATATGTTGTGTGTTCAGAGATGCTCTTATGCACAATGCTGTTTTATTCCCTTGTTATTTAAGTTACTGTTGCCTTCCTATCAGCTTGAACCAGTCTGACTATTCTCCTCACCTTTCATTAACAATGCGTTTTCACTCACAGAAGTGCCATTTGTTGTTTTTTTTGGTTTTTCTGATCATTCTCTGTAAACTCTAGAGACTGTTGTGTGTGAAAATCCCAGGAGATCAGCAGTTTCTGAGATACTCATACCACCCTGTCTGACACCAACAATCATTCTACAGTCAAAGACACTTGGATCACATTTCTTCCCCATGCTGATGTTTGATCTGAACAACAACTGAACTTCTTGACCATGTCTGCATGTTTTTATGCAGTGAGTGGCTGCCACATGATTAGCTGATCTTTGAATTAATGAGCAGGTGTACCTAATAAACTGGCCACTGAGTGTATGTAGCTCAGTTAATGTCATTAAACATTCCTAGGTGCTTCACAGAAACACAAAGCAACACCCAGATCAGATAACGGGCGTTTTCGGAAGCATCTTGAAGGAAAAGATTGAAGAAGTTCCAGGGCTCAGGGTTCGGCCATACGAAAGCATTACAGCCAGCGGTATAAATTGGGGATGTGAGAGAAGTCTGTCTTGGGGAATTCCAGTGTGCAGGAACTCAGTAGACAGAAAGTGACAGGATGTTTGAACACAAGGTGTCTGAAATTCAACCTTCCAGTGGGGTCAACTCATGCCAGAGTTGGTGGGTGAGCAGTGCCTGATGAAAGCGGGTCCTGTCTTTGTGCTGTAATGTGGACTTTGATCTTGTTTGTGTTTGCAGGTAACATGACCGAGTGCCCAGGGCACTTCGGCCACATCGAGCTGGCAAAGCCTGTTTTTCACGTTGGTTTCCTGACAAAGACAATGAAAGTTCTGCGCTGCGTCTGTTTCTTCTGTTCCAAACTGCTGGTGGATTCAGTAAGTGGTAGTTTGTGCCTCTATTTGTAAGTCTGGAGCACAGTGAGATGTATAAATCCTTTCAACTTCAGCTTCCCATATTTCTGTACTTCCACATCTCCTTGCTCGGTGTTCTCCCATTCTCTCTAGTTTTACCTGTGAGCTTTTCTTCCAACATCCTCCACCTCTCCCCACTTTCTCAACCCCTTCCCCAAAGCTGAAACACCACAAGCAGTCTATAAATCCCCTGAGCCTCTACGTCTTTGTGGGGGGGGTAAAAACTGTAGCACCCAGGATTATAGAGAATGTGCAGACTCCCCACAGACAATAGCAGTTTGGGAGAGTCAATGTTGAACCTGGGTCTCTCTGAAGTTGTGAGGCAGCAGCACAACTAGCTGAGCCAATGCAGTCCCTTAAATAGTGTTTATTTAGCAGTGTTGAATGAGGCCTAACTGTTGATCACAGACCTAATGAGAGAAGTTTGAACATACAACATAGATTAGTACAGTACAGGCCCTTCAGTTCAACCTTTTAACCTACTCTTGGATCGATCTGACTCAAACCTCCCACTTAGCCCTCCACTTTTCTTTCATCCATGTGTCTATCTGGTTAGTTGGCATCCATCTGTCTCGAAGGGCAATGGGTGATCCTCATCCCAACCTGGGCAGAAGGTATGGAGATCCTGAGATGCCAAGTTGTCAAGATCCCTCTCTTGGCCTCACCAGTATAGTCCAAAGGAATTTTTATGATGCAAGGTTCGTATGTTTGGCACCAGGTTAGCTGCAGGAGCTGCCGGACGGATGTTCAATGATGTCCAGCTGCCTTAGGGGCTCCACTCCATATTTGCTCTCTGGGTTTACTCCTGTAGCCTTCGTCTTTCCCGAGGCAACACACAAGGCAGTGGGGCATCAGTGACTATCTCAGATTGTCTTGTGCTCTTAACGTATTTTCCTCTACCACCACCCCTAATGGGGTGTTCCACACGTCTCCCATTCTGTTTCAAAGAAAACATTTCCTCTGACATCACCCCCCCCGCCCAAGAGTGTTTCCTCCAATCACCTTAAAATTATGCCCCTTTGTATTAGCCATTTCTGCCCTGGGGGAAAAATCTCTGGCTGTCCACTATCTTTGCCTCTTATCACCTCTATCAAGTCACTTCTCGTCCTCCTTTCCTCCAGTCTTTAAGTCGATGTGTCCTCTGTTCCAGCTCAGTTCCCCACAGCCATCAGATTCTTTCCCCTCTTCTCCTGCTGTGAAATGTTGGACAGCAGCCAATGCCTATCCTCCTGCTGGGTAGCTGATCTGTGCACATAGGCCTGGGCAATTAGTGTTGTCAGAACCATTTATTTTTCTTCCACTGAAGCAACGCCTCAAATCTCCAATGTCAAATTACATTTCTAGTTTAATTCCCATGTGACGATGAGGCCACCCTATACCATGGCAATGCTCAAACGCAGATGTGTGTGACTGATAGGCTGTGTGTTCACTTGGCAATCGGTATAATAATGGTCCCAGGTCATGAGCATTTGTTGTCTCTGGGTCCGTACTCTGAGAGTTCAGAAGGATGGGTGGAGCAAGTGTGTATGGAACCTCTCTGAAACCTTCTAGATATTGAAAGGGCAGGATAGTCTGGATTTTAAGTCCAGGGAAGTCCAGGATCCGAGGGTGCTCAAGAACATAAATGATTGAATACAGATTGGACTTGATTGACCAAATGACTTAATTATGTTCTGCTGGTCTTGTGGCTCCACTCTAGTCTGCAACCTGTAGCTAACCTCGAGGCTGTAGCCTTAATTATGGTCTGAAACCTCAGCATTCCTATTCTAGGATTGATATGCTGTAGAAGTCTGTTCAGCCCATCCTGCCTGTGTCTCTGACAGTATGGCTGCATCTCTGTAGTTTAGAGAAATTTCTTTCCACTCTCTCCCCATAGAATAATCCTAAAATCAAAGACATCTTGATCAAGTCGAAAGGACAGCCACGCAAACGTCTGACCCATGTGTACGACCTGTGCAAGGGCAAGAACATTTGCGAAGGAGGAGAAGAGATGGACAACAAGTTTGGAGTGGAGCAACCAGAGGGTGATGAGGACCTCAGCAAGGAGAAGGTAATGGTGCTGGGATTGGGTGTTTGTAACCCCTCCCTCCTTTTTAAAGCTAATCTTATCAGGTACATACAGAATCTATGCATTGATACCTTGCTGAAGAAGTTCAAATAGTCCCAAGTTTTCCTGTTCAATTCCCCCTTCTGAAATTTGCTGTTGACTTTGAGTGTGACTTCCAGACACTCTTTGTTGTAGACAGAAAGAGTCTGGGGTTTACGCTTGGATTAAACGTTCTCTTTATTACAAGCTGGTGTTATCCTAGAGCAAATGCTCCCTGTTCCAAAGCTTTCATTATTGTTATTTCTCTTCTTCCTCCCCCGCTATCTCTACCCTGCATGTGCTGTTTGCACACAGTGGAAGGTATGCCTTTTGCAGTGTCAAGCTGCAGCACCTCTGTTCTATGTGAGCTGTGTGCAGTTCCACTTTTACCTTGCATGTGCAGTGGCAAGCTTCTGTCCTTTATGAAGCTGTTGCCAGGCTAGTATTGAGCCATATGTTTCCTGTAGTTCACCTTAGCCTAACAGTCTGTGGCTCAGGTTGATTGATTGAGCCTGTTACAGATGTTTATTGCCTGGAATCAACTATTTTATCTAAATAGTACATGTTCATCCCATATCTTTCACTGCTGTGCTGTAGAAATGTTCCCTGCTATGACTTTACTATTCTCTACTACATTGTGGTAACGAGTTCCCCAACTTGCTGGGTGAAGAATTGCCCCTAATTTCCCAATTGAATTTCTTGGTGACCAATCTGATGGCCATTTGGTCTTCCCACATCCAAATGAGCCGCCTTGTGTTTCCATTGAGAGCCACAGGTCTTTGCTGTATTTTGATGCTCATCGTTCGTTTTCTTTCCTCCTGTCTCCCCAGGGCCACGGGGGCTGCGGTCGGTACCAGCCTCGCATTCGGAGGGTGGGCTTGGAGCTGTATGCTGAGTGGAAACATGTAAATGAGGACTCACAGGAGAAGAAGATCCTACTGAACCCAGAGCGCGTCTACGAGATCTTCAAGCGCATCACCGATGAGGAGTGCGTCATCCTGGGCATGGACCCCAAGTACGCCAAGCCCGAGTGGATGATCCTGACCGTCCTCCCTGTGCCGCCTCTCTCTGTGCGTCCAGCTGTCGTCATGCAGGGCTCAGCGAGGAACCAGGTACCAATTCTGTGGGGTGAGGTAGGGAGGATCAGAAAACTGACACATTAGACACTGGTAACCTCAACACTATGGGTACTGGGGGCAAGAAGGAACAGCTGCTTCCTTCAGAGCACAGAACCTAGCAATCCTCTTTTACTACAGTCCTTAATTGGTGGGAAAAGATCTGCAGTGGGGAGGGCACATTCCAATCAGAGCCTGTTACACCAGTCCCTCAAGTAAAGCCTGCACAGTCCAGTTATGCCATATGCCTTACTAACCCTTGTATGAGAAAGGAATCCCACACATTCACAGGGAGAACCTACAAACTCAGCACAGACAGTGGGGGGAAATTGAACCCCGATGGCTGGTGTTGTAATAGTAATTGCGCCTGGTGCCCTCCAACTTTCTTGTGAGCTCTAAGCTCTGTTCTGTTCAACATGGGAAGTTAACCAGCTCCCCCCTCTGCTGATGCAGATCCATCATTTCTTACAGTTATGACTTAATTAAATTAATAATGCTGCAGGTATTATTCATTTGACCTCCTAATTCCTGCACCAGCCACCCCTCCTTCTACCAGTTTGTGTTAGAGAGGAGGGGGAATTAGCCAGGGTTAACAGGCATCTGGTTGGCAGGACATGATTCAGCTCAGCTGTGACACTTTCCACAGACAGATGGCAGTACAGGCATCTACAGACCTGCCATTTAAGATCGGAAGACGTTGGAGCAGAATTAGGGCCATTCAGCTCATTGAGTTTGCTCTTCCCTTCTATCATGGCTGATTTTTCTTCCCTCTGAGCTCTTTTTCTGCTTTTCCCTGTAACCTTTGAAGTCTTTACTAGTAAAGAACGTATCAACCTCTGCTTTGAGGTGCTCTGAACCTAGCCTCTCCCACTATAGGAAACATCCTCTCCATGTTCAATCTATCCAAGCCTTTCAATATTCAGTAGGTTTCAGTGGGAGTCTTCCGTGCCGCCCCCAATTATCCTATCCTCCAGAGAGTAGACTCAAATGCTTCTGTTAACCCTTTCATTCCTAGAGTCATTATTGTGCATGTCCTCTGAACCCTCTCCAATACCTGCATAACCCAAAATTGCCAATGTCTAGTAGATCCTCAACATTACATCCTTGCTTTTATATTCTAGGCCTCTCGAAATAAATGCTAACATTGCATTTGTTTCCCTTACTACTGAGTCAACCTGTAAGTTCGCTTTTAGAGAATCCTTTCAAAGACACTCTCAAGTTCCTTTGCACCTCTGATTTCTGAATTTACTTCCTGTTTAGAAAAGACTGTAGCTTTATTTCTTTACTAAAGTTTGGGCAAGGTATTGGAACTCGACACCTCAAGGGGAGAGGACAGTGTGATGGATACACCAAGGTTTGAGCCGGGGAAGGGGTTGACTTTTGAGCTGCTGTAAACCCGACCTGCGTCTTGCTCCCAGGACGACCTGACACACAAGCTGGCTGACATCGTGAAGATCAATAACCAGCTGCGGCGCAATGAGCAGAATGGGGCAGCAGCTCACGTCATTGCCGAGGATGTCAAGCTGCTGCAGTTCCATGTGGCCACCATGGTGGACAATGAGCTGCCTGGTCTACCCAGGGTGAGTGGAGCCGGGTCTGGTGGGTGTCTTTGTTCTTTGTTCCAACTATTCTCAAGCAGTGGGATGGATTCAAGATTCAGATTCACTTATTTATTGTATGTACGTTGAAACAATTCCTCCCCCCCCCCCCCCCCCCCAGCCCTATGAGAGGGCAAGAGCTGGCTCTTCAAAGGCTAAACTCCAACCCAAAAAACAAGGTATTTTGAGGTGTACATAATGGGCAAACCAATTGGGTTCAGTAAAGCTTTCTGGGAGCTAATCCTTAATATTTAAATGAGGAGACGCAGGAGATTCGGATTCATTTATCATGTGCAAAAGTCTTAGGCACATATAGCAAAGGCTCTTGAGACGTTTGCTCGCTACTGTACATTGACACATAAGGCAAATGTTTGTGTTAACCACCTACACAACCCAGTGATGTACTGGGATGCCCCCAGGTGTCGCCAATATAGCATGACCACAAGCAACAAGACAACAGCAACTCAAAACAAGTCTTTCCTCCCCCTCACTCTCACGCAGCCTGAAATGCTGTCAACTGTTCGCTTGGACATTGTCTGCAGCATTATAGTTTGCAGTAACTCAGCTGGGACACTGCTTTAAAGCAAAGTGCTTTGAGTGCCCTGATCTGCCCTGCTAATTCTGCTGCCAGGTGCTGGTGCGCAAGACCTGGCCATTTGTGGGAGCCTCGTCTCATCGCTCGTTGAAGGGTGGGTCAGCTGTGCAATTCTCAATTTCATCTCTTTTGTTCAAAATGTTTCAGGCGATGCAGAAGTCAGGCCGTCCCCTGAAGTCCCTCAAACAGAGGCTTAAGGGGAAGGAAGGCCGGGTCCGTGGAAACCTGATGGGCAAGCGTGTGGATTTCTCAGCCCGTACTGTCATCACACCTGACCCCAACCTCTCCATTGATCAGGTCGGCGTGCCTCGATCGATTGCTGCCAACATGACCTTCCCTGAAATCGTCACTCCCTTCAATATTGACAGGTGGGTATACTGAAGTTTGTTCTCTACTTGTAGCTGAAGCACTCGGGGTTGCAGGATCCTTCATAACTGAAACAGCAATCATGCTTCATCTCAGTGTTCAATGTTGATATTGCAGTGCGGTGGGATAAGTTCCAGCGTAGACCTTGCTAGGTGGGGCTGGCAAGGGCTGTCTCTGTTTTCACTGCTTACTCTGGACAGTCATAAGACCATAAGATATAGGAGCAGAGTTAGGCCACTCAGTCCACTGAGTCTGCTCCGCCATTCCATCATGGCTGATCCCGATCCTTCTCAACCCCATACACCATCGTCACGCCATATCCTTTGATGCCCGGACCAATCAAGAAGCTATCAATTTCTGCTTTAAATAGACCCACAGGCTTGGTCTCCACTGCAGTCTATGGCAGAGCATTCCACAGATTCACTACTTACTGGTTATAAAGTCCCTCCTTACTGGTTATAAAGTCCCTCCTCTGTTCAAAAAAGGTCACCCCCTCAATTTTGAGGCTGTGCTGTCTAATTCTGGATACCCCCACCATAGGAAACATCCTCTCCACATTCATCCTATCTAGTCCTTTCAACATTCGGTAGGTTTCAATGAGGTCCCCATGCATTCTTCTAAATTCCAGTGAGTACAGGTCCAAAGCTGTCAAACGCTCTGTTAACACAACTTGGCACTAGCTAAGGGGGAAGAGCTGGGTGAGATTATGAACATTAAAGAAAAGATAAAGATAAAGTTTATCTGTCATATGTACATTGAAATATAACATGAAATCTGTCGTTTGCATCTAATCGAATCAGAATAGCACTGAGCAGCCCACAAATGTCACCAAGCTTTCGGCACCAACATAGTATGCCCACAACTTATTAACTCTAACTGTACCTCTTGAATGTGGGAGGAAACCAGAGCACCTGGAGGAAACCCACATGGTCGTAGGGAGAATGTACCAGCTCCACACGAATCACAGTGGGAACTGGACCCTGATCTTCTAGCCAGTGCTGTGAAAGTGTTAGGCTGACCATTGCACTACAATTCAACATAGAAGGACCAATGGAGAGGGAAGGAAAGAAAATAAATTTTAATGGAAATTCTGGGTAACACATGAAATTAGGAGAAATTCAGATCAGGCAGCACCTGTGGAGGGGAATAAACAGTCAATGTTTTGAGCTGAAATCGTTCATCAGGAGTTGTTAGTTACAGCTCTGAGTTTGAACAAATTTTTATTCCCCTGGAGCCTGATTGGCTATTGGAATTCAAATCCATCTTGGTGAGGGGTGCAAGTGTTTCAGTGGGCTTTGTAACAAGATTGTGTTTCAGTGGGCTTTGTAACAAGATTATCTCTTGATGTTTGTGCAGACTCCAGGAACTGGTGAGGAGAGGCAACAACCAGTATCCTGGTGCCAAATACATCATCCGGGACAATGGTGACAGAATCGACCTGCGCTTCCACCCCAAACCCAGCGACCTCCATCTCCAAATCGGATACAAGGTCAGTGTGAAGTTCTGGTTGGCAGCTTGCTTCACAATGAAGCTGAGAGTGCGGTTGTACTACTGCAAGTCAGCTCTCGTGTCCGATCTGAACCACAGTTTGACACTGAGTTCTCGGCTCTATTGCCATTCAGGCATAATCTCCATTTTCTTAAGCTTGCAGGCTTGGGGTCTGCCAAATTAGATCTCCATTTTCTTCCTTTTATACTTGGTTGGATTTTGGAAGCTGTTGACAGTTCTCATCTTGTCTTCTGTATGAGTTGCTCTGGGTGCTTCAGTTTCCTCCCACATCCCAATGCAGTATGGGTTAGGATTAGTAAGTTTTAAGCATGCTGTGTTGGCACTGTGGGCTGTGTGACACTGGTGGGCTCCCTAGCACATGGTTGGACAACGTTGGTCACTGATGCAACAACACCTTTCATTGTACAACCCTCATCTGCAACTCCTCTACCCCTGATTCTGTGCTCGTTCACTTCCAGCCTCTTGTTCATCCCTGATTTCACCGTCTCCTGTTTGGGGGTGGGGGGGGGAAGATGTAGTGGTGGGTCCTGGGCTGCTGAGGGAGAGTTTCTGCGCTACTAGTTGGATAATCTGTTGGCTGACCTGCTAAACCAGCGACTCTCATTGTGGCTTCAGTGGGTATCAGCAGTGTCATAATCTGTTGTGAGCTAGGATCTTCTCTCAGGCATTCCTGAACCAATGACTTTCATATCAACATCACAGTCTCCCTTCTCCCTCTTTCTGCTGTCTGACAGTCTACTGTGCACAAATAATTTGGCTGCAAGATCGTTTTGGACATCCTGAGTTTACTACATGGAAACATCTTGGCTTGGTGTAGTTGAGCCAGTTTCTGCTGGAACTTAATAAGTATGACTGTTGTAAGAAAGTAGTCTATCTATCTATCATTCCATCCTCTTCCCCTCAGCAGCTCCCAACCCCAAACAAAACTAAAGATTAGCTTGGTTACATGTATTTCAAAACATGCAGTGAATGCATCACTCTACGTCATCAACCAACACAGCCCGAGGATGCGCTGGGGACAGCCAGCAAGTGTTGTTGCTGTGACTCTGGCACCAACATAGAATGCCCATAACTCACTAACCGTAACATATTGCAATATGGGAAGAAATCAGTGGATCTGGAGGAAACCCACGTAAGGAAGACATGGAAACTCCTAACAGAGAGCTGTGGTAATTGATCCTCCATCACTGACACTGTAAAGCATTAGACTAACTACGTTGCCCCTCCCAGCCCATGCATTCCACCTCTGAGTGTGTGAAGCTTCTCATGGTTGCTGTGTTTGAGGTGACACATGGTTCTGTTTCCACTCTCTCCTGCCACTTACACTCTAGCTTCCGTCTGTTCATTGCAGGTGGAGAGGCACATGTGTGATGGCGACATTGTCATCTTCAACCGGCAGCCCACGCTGCACAAAATGTCCATGATGGGGCACAAGGTGCGCATCCTACCCTGGTCCACTTTTCGACTCAACCTCAGGTGAGTGTCTGACCCTCCCTATGGCGAGGGTTTCACGATTCCTCGTGGAGATCTGCTTGCCTTTCCAGTTTCTGATACTTGGCACCACTAACCAATCAAGATGCTTGCCTATCCCATTGAATAGGTTCTGAGGGGCCGAATGGTCTCACCCATTCTATGTAACACTTGAGTGGCTGGCTGACATTCTGTTTATGTGTGAAATTGGGAGGCAAATATTTGAAGTGTCTGCTTATCTGCTTAGGTGTATCTGAATCAGGTTTATTACCACTATTTCTTAAATGAGATGTTTGTTTTGTGGCCAAAGTACAGTACAAAGGCAAAATTTTTATGAATTACAAAGTAAATAATGCAAAAAAAGGGACTAATTGACTAAAAGGAGTGATGTTCATGGACCATTCAAAAATCTAATGAAGAGGAAGAAGCTGTTTCAGAATTGAGTGTGGGTTTTCAGACTTTTGTAACTCTTCTCTGAAGGTAGTAAAAGAAAAGGGTATGTCCCTAATGTTGAGGGTCCTTAATGCCACCTTCTTGACTCCCCATCATTTAATGGTATCCTTGATGGTACAGGGTTGTGGCTGTGATGAAACTGACTGAGTTCACAAATTCTGCAGCCTCTTGTAACCCTCCATAGCAGACAGTGGTATTACCAGTCAGAATGCTCTCCTCTGTACATCCATAGAAATTTGAAGGAGTCTGATATACCAGATTCAGTTGCTACCAACGGCTAAATGGTGTCATTGGAATAAGTGGTCAGAGTGTACACAATTACTTAAAAGAATTGGCATTGCATTGATGAACTTTACAATTTGAAAAGCGCAAATCAATTGGTAGGAGCCATACTGAACAGTCATGAGTGTGGGGTGCTGAAGCTGGGTCCAGTCTACACCACGGTCATTCAGCACCATGTGATAGTGCTCATGGTAGAATGAGGCATGGTACTTGAAGAAGCAACCCTTTCACCCTCAAGCATAATGGTTGTCAATTACTGCAGTGTGACAACTCCGTACAATGCGGATTTCGATGGTGATGAGATGAATCTCCACTTGCCTCAGTCGTTGGAGACACGAGCAGAGATTCAGGAGCTAGCCATGGTACCCAGGATGATCGTCACGCCGCAGTCCAACAGGCCTGTCATGGGCATCGTGCAGGACACGCTGACAGCTGTGCGCAAGTTCACCAAGCGAGATGTTTTTATGAGCCGGGTAAGACTAGCTTGTTTTTGGAAATGTTAATGTTTTAGATTGATTTAGCTTTAAGCTTTCTCCATTAATTTCTCTTCTTGCCCAGTCTGTTTCCTGATTAGCAAATTGGACAGCACGGTAGCATAATTTTTAGTGTAACACTATTACAGCGCCAACAACCCAGGTTCAATTCCCACCACTCTGTACGGACTTTGTATGTTCTGCCATGACAACGTGGGTTTTCTGTGAGTGCTCAGGTTTCCTCCCGCATTCCAATGACGTACAGGTTTGTAGGTTAACGGTCATTGCGTGGGAAGGGCTGTGACAATCACTGAGATTGTGGTGGTCATAAGGTGTTGATAAGGCATTGGGAGGGGCAGTAAGGTTCCAGGCGTCGTGGAAGTAAGGTATACTGCCCTCCCCCCTCACCACCTCACTGGAGAGAGCATCACACCCCAGGGTACAGAGGAGATTTACTAGATGCTACCTGGATTAGAGAACAGGCTGAGCACGCTAGGACTTTTCTCTTTGGAACAAAGAAGGATGTATGGCCACTTGATAAGAGGCATGGATAGGGTGGACAGCCAGAGACTATTTCCCAGGGCGGAAATGGCTAATACCAGTGAACATAACTTTAAAGTGATTGGAAGAAAATATGAGGGGGATGTCAAAGTGTGAGTGCATGGACTGCTGTGCTGGGGTGGTGGTACAGGCAGATACATTAGGGACATTTAGGAGACTCTTTAGCTAAACATGGATAATAAAATGGAGAGCTATGTGAGAGGGGTTAGGTTAAATTTGGAGTCAGTTAAAGGGTCCTGTGCTGTGATGTTCTATGTTCTACAATATGCTGTCCAGTTGATCCTCTCTCCTGTTTGTGGGATCTTTCCATGTGACTGCACTTCAAAAGTGCTTCATTTACGGTGCAAACCATTCGTACGTCATTGCATCATATCAGTGCAGTAGTACAAGGAAGAAGCAATAAGAGAATGCAGAATAAGGTCAGCTTCAAAAAAGAGGACGTCTCAGCACAGGGTGAAACCTGGATCACCATTCTGCAAACTTAAACCTGCTGAGTCTTTGCTACCAAAGAACTGCAGTTGCATCCCAGGGCAGTGAGGGATTCATTTCTATTTAGAGATGCAGCACAGTAACGGGCTTTTCTGGCCCAACGAGCCAGTGCTGCCCAATTACACCCCTGTGACCGGCAAATCTACCTATCTGTACATCTTGGACAGTGGGAGGAATCCGGAACACCTGGAGGAAATTTACAGTTCTGGGCAGAACATACAAACTCTTATAGACAGCAGTGAGAATTGAACCCAGTCATTGGTGTGCCCTGCTATTACACTGTGCTTAAGGGTCTATTAATGTTGGGGTGATGTATTCGGCTTCTCTTTACACACAGTTGAGTGTCTTGTGGGGGAGAATGGATGACTGAAGTAAATTGTTGACCCTGCGGTCTGTTCCAGGGTGAGGTGATGAATCTGTTGATGCATCTCTCGACCTGGGATGGTAAGGTGCCTCAGCCATCCATCCTGAAACCTCGGCCCCTGTGGACGGGCAAGCAGATCTTCACACTGGTCATCCCAGGGCACATCAACTGCATCCGGACGCACAGCACTCACCCGGATGACGAGGACAATGGTCCCTACAAGCACATCTCACCGGGAGACACCAAGGTCAGTATAAATTCAGTGAAGGGCCTTGCAGGCTTGTAAAGTGTCTGTGTTGACCTCTTTACTTCCCCCCACTTTGTGTGCAGGTGATTGTAGAGAATGGGGAGCTGATCATGGGAATCCTGTGCAAGAAGTCGTTGGGTACCTCAGCCGGATCCCTGGTACACATCACCTTCCTGGAGATGGGTCATGACATCACGAGACTGTTCTACAGCAACATCCAGACTGTCATCAACAACTGGCTGCTGATTGAAGGTGAGATGCAGGAGAATCTGCAGGTACTGGAAGTCTTGGAACTCAGCTGGTTAGGCAGCATCTAGTAAGAGAAACAGTAGGACATGCATGTGAGTGGTAGGGAATGGAAACTGCAATACAACTGAGGGATTTGGGAAGGCAGGTCCATAATTCCTTGAAAGTGGCATCACAGGAAGATAGGGTTGTAAAGAGAGCTTTTGGCACAATTGCCTTCATAAATTGGGAATTGGGGTGTTAAATTGGTAGCTGGGATGTTTCATTGAAGTTGCAGAAGACACTTGAGGCAAAATTTGGAATATTGTGTAGAGTTCTGGTCACGTACTACAGGAAAGATACCTATAAGATTGAAAGGGTGCAGAGGAAATTTACAAGAGTGTTGCCAGAACTTGAGGTCCTGAGTTGTAGGGGAAGGTTGAATAGGTCAGGACTGTAGGTCTTGGGATTATATTCCCTTTAGTGTGGAGAATGAGGGGAGGTTTGATTGAGCAGCATAGATAGGGTAAATGCAAGTGGGCATTTTCCACTGAGGTTGTGTCAGACTAGAACTAGAGGTCATAAGTTTGGGGTTAAAGGTAAAATATTTCAGGGGAACTTGAATGGGAATCTTCTTTACTCAGCAGGTGGTGTGAGTGAAGCAAGCTGCAAGTGGATGACGGTTCGATTGCACCATTTCAGAGAAGTTTAGATAAATACATGAGGATATTGAGGACATGGTCCAAGTGCAGGTCAATGGAACTAGACAGAATTAGTTTGCCATTGACTAGATGGGCTGAAGGGTCTGTTTCTGTGCTATAGTAGTCTAACTTTTTGGAGGGAAATGGCCAAGTCCAGATCAAGTATCTTGGCCCAAAGTGTTGACTATTTCCTTCCATAAATGCTGCCTGACCTGCTAAATTTTTGTAACGTTTTGAGGTGCTCACTAAGTTGTGGCTGAGATACTTTGCCTGCACTGCAGGCATTTTCTGCGGGAAGTACTCATATGATTTGGAAGAAAAAGGGCACTGCACCAACACCAAAACATAGAAACCTCATTCCAACTGTGAAGCATGGTGGAAGGAGTATCAAGACATTTTACAGGAGAATGTCAGGGTGTCATTCCATTACCTGAAGCTTAATAGTGCATAATGCAACAAGAAACAGGAGTAAATCAACAACAGAATAGTTTAACAAAAGACAATGTGTTTTGGAATGGCCAAGTCAGAGTCCAGACCTTAACCCAATTGAGATGCTATGGCATGAACTGGAACAGTTTTGTATGGAGGAATCATCTAAATTCCTCCTCCTCATCCAAGTTTGATCAGCAGCTTCAGGAAACTTTTGGTAGAAGTTACTACTGTTAAAGGAGGTTCTACCAGTTACCAAATACAAGGGTTCACATACTTTTTCTATCCTAGATGGTGAATAATTAAACATTAAAGACATAAAGTTCAATAAAGATGTGAAAAGTACAATTATTTGTGATATTTAGGCAGATTGTGTTTGTCTATTATTGTGACTCAGATGAAGATCAGACCACATTTTATAAGTATAGTAATACTATGAACCAGGTTCACATGCTTTTTCTTGCAGCTGTAGGTAAATAGTGATAAGAGTTCATGGTCTCTTCAGAAATCTGATAGCAGAGGAGAAGAGGCTGTTAAAACATTAACTGTGCCTTCAGACTTCTGTACCTCCTGCTAATGGTAGTCTAAGTCCTGCCTCTCCACTACAGACCCATCCTCTCTGGCCTCTCCTCATAGCTGTGACACGCCGTCCCAGTGTATCTCCTCTACACCTTCCCCAATGCTACCTCATTCCTGGCTGCCACACTTAGAGGAGGGAAATGGTAGTGTTCATGCGTTCACAGAATTTGTAGATGGTGTTGGAGCTGCACCTAGCCACGATCATAAGAATAGGGAGAGTGGAGCAGCAGTGTAAGTGCACCTCCTTGACGTGTGCCTGTGTCGATCCTCAGTGAGGAGGAGACATTGACTGCTTCTGTTGGTGATAGCTGGGCTCCACTGCGAGCTCACAGACTAAAGACAGTGGAATTGGGGCAGGGAGACTGGAGCAGTGTTTCGTTTTGTAAAGTTCTGGTCTAGAATGGAGAACCTGAAAGTGGATTTCAGAAGTGTTGTTTTCAGAAGTAGATTAAGCAAATAGTTGGGGAGGATGGTTACAGAGCTGAGGGTGGGAGTTATGAGGAAGATGCTTCAAACTTGGGTGGGAAAGTCTCGTGTGCTGAGACTTGGTGTCTGCCCACACCCCTCCTTCCCTCACATGGTTGTGCTTCCATCGCAGCTGTGTAGAATCACTCTGGAGGTACAGCAATACAGGGAGTATATTTTGCTGCTGGCTCGGGATTTTGACCCATTCCAGCGTTTCACTTCCTTGACATGATCTGTAACTCTGCTGATTGTTTGTGTCCTGGCAATGGAGCATGCTTTCCAGTCTGTGGGCCAAGGCTGTGAGACCTTTCCTGGATCAACAGCTTTGCTGTGTCTGTTCTGACTAAAGCCATGATGCAGCATGGGATTGAATGCTGCTTCAGAATCTTTTTATTCTCACTGACATTTAGTCGTGAAGCTTGTTGTTTTGCAGCAGCAGTACATAAAAAGTTACCATGTTACAATATATTTTTTAAAAAGTGCAAAGCAGGAATAGTGAGGTAGTGTTCAGAAATCTGATGGCGCACGGGAGGAAGCTGTTCCTAAAATATTGACTCTGTACCCCCTGTCTGGTGGCAAAAGGAAGAGGGCATGTGCCAGATGGTGAGGGTCTTCAATGATGGCTATGAGTGATCAGTCAAGGGTGAGTGTGGTCCTCCTGTTCTGATATCTGCTGTTTGTAATACACTGATACTACATGCACAGGCAGCATGAAGGTGGTGACACAAGTAGATAGGTTGCTGAGCCAGGATTTTGGTATTGGTTTATTGTTGCGTGAAAAGCTTGCCTTGTATATTGTTCATACAGATCTGTACTCTGCCGGGAGACCGGAATGGATTGCTGGACATCGTCACTCAGGGTCACCATATAAATGTTCCCACCCCCACACCCCCGAGTGAATTTGTGCCCTTGCTCACCATTTTGAATGATACGTTTTGCACCTTGGCCTCAAAGGAATGCTGTCTCGTTCAGCTGTATCTATGTAGGATTTGAATGATAATTAGATTTGATTTTGATTTGACTGAGTTACGCTGCTCGAACACAGGAAGGCAGCACCGGGAGAGGCCAGGCCCCCAGCCGCAGGCTCCCTCTCTGACATCCCAGCTGGCCCCTTCCACACCAGTCCAGCTACTCCAATCAACGAGCAGCTCACTGATAGAGTAGCCTACAGTACCTGAAGCTCTTGGGGTAAAATTGTCTTTGGATTGTGAAAAATAAACAAATTCTACAAAGAAAAAAGCACCTTTGGTTGGCTGCCATCTTACTGGAAGTCGTTCTCAGTGATTCTATCCAAAGCAGTGAGATAATATCATAAATTTACCAGCATGTTGGTTCTCAGTACAACACCGAGAAACATTGCACAGGGCAACTTTCCTTTTCTTTTACTTTTTTCCTTTTTCGGAAAAGTGCAGAAATGTTGAAACAGGACATGATTGTTCAATCCTTTGTCTGCTCTGCTCTTCAGCATGATCCAGGCTGACATTTCACCTGTCTTGTTTTGTGGCAGGTCACACCATTGGTATTGGTGACTCTATTGCTGATGCTAAGACCTACCAAGACATTCAGAATACCATCAAAAAGGCCAAGCAAGATGTCATAGAGGTGAGCCCTATGAGTTTGCTGTGTATTGGATGGCAATGACCTTTCTATTCCCAGTCCAGGTGTGTTAACCACTTCCCTCCAACCACAGGTCATCGAGAAAGCTCACAACAATGAGCTGGAGCCCACGCCAGGCAACACCCTGCGACAGACCTTTGAGAACCAGGTAAACCGAATCCTGAATGATGCCCGTGATAAGACTGGCTCGTCCGCCCAGAAATCCCTTTCTGAGTACAACAACTTCAAGTCCATGGTGGTCGCTGGCTCCAAAGGATCAAAAATCAACATCTCACAGGTGAGCTTTAACCAGGCTACAGGTTGGGGGGCTGGGTGTGTCCTGTGCAGTCAATTCCTTGCTGCCTGTCAGTGCCTAATGCTTGGATGAAGATCCCTAGGGGTGGAGCTGTAGAATTCTCTGATGGTTATTCAAATTCCATTTATCACGCGTACATGGAAACATACAGTGAAATATGCCATTTGCGTCAATAGCCAATGCAACCTTAGCTTGTTCTGGTGAGGGGGGGAGCTCAGAGATATCACCATACTTTCTGATACCAAAATAACATGCCTATGATGTTCAGTAGAATAACACAACAACAGCCAAACAAGCCCATTCCCTGGTCTGCCAGCCAGTCTCACACATAGACAGGCTGCCAACGTCCAATCCCTGGGCCAAGCTTGCAGATATCAGACCTCTAACTTCCAAATACCCTGACCCCAGGACTTTGAGCTCCTGACTCAAAGCTGGAAATGGAAGGACTCGTTGACTTTCATCTTCAGTGCCTGCCAACGCAACGCTAAGGTTGCTGACCTCAACCGCAGAGTGCGCTAACCTGGTCTCTGACCTTCATCTCCTGCCCCAGCCTCTAGCTCCCCTTCATCTTTGTAACTAAACCCAATCTTTTCCCTAAATTCCAATCATACAGTGTGTTAGAAACACATCAAAGCTCCCTTTGTGTAGTCCTTTACTACAGTCCCAGGAGGTGGGCAACTTGGGTTAGATGCAGAATAAAGCTCTCTCCATTGTCCCGTCATACCACACTGCCTGAGTAAGTATAGACATGTTAAACTCAGTGAAGCTCCTTCAGTACTGTCCCATCACCCACTACTAGAATGGGTCAGCAAACAGTAACTGGGCTTTGTTTCTCCACCTCAGGTTATCGCTGTGGTGGGGCAGCAGAATGTGGAGGGGAAGCGGATTCCTTTCGGCTTTAAGCACCGCACTCTGCCGCACTTCATCAAGGATGACTACGGCCCGGAGAGCAGAGGCTTTGTGGAGAACTCTTACCTGGCTGGCCTGACCCCCACTGAATTCTTCTTCCATGCCATGGGGGGCAGAGAGGGTCTGATTGATACTGCCGTCAAGACTGCTGAGACAGGTAACTCTCCCATTCACCCTCCCATTCTGAACAGTGCTCACAGGGACACATGAAATCTTAAGATTTCCACTCTGCATTGATATACAGAGAGACCTCAGTCCAGAACTCCCTGAAACTGGCAACACAAGAAGATAAGGTAGTGAAGAAAGTATATGGCATGCTTGTCTTCATCAATCACGGCATTAAATTGTGTTGCAACTGCATAAGACTTCGGTCATGCCACATTTGGAATATTTTATGCAATTCTGGTCACTGAATTACAGAAAGGATATAGAGGGTGCAGAAGAGGCTTGTATGGAGGGGGAATAAGCAATCGTCGTTTCAGACTGAGACCCTTCATTGGGACCGAAAAGGAAGGGGGCAGAAGCTGAAATAAGGGGAGGGGGAGGAGTAGAAGTTAGGTGATGGGTTAAACCAGGTGAGGGTGAGATGGGTGGGGAGGAGGAATAAAAGAATCTGAGAGATGATTTGTGGAAGAGGTAGAGTGCTGAAGGAGGAATCTAATAGAAGACAGTGGACCTTGGGAGAAAGGGAAGGAGTAAAAAAAAAAATCAGAGGGTGGTGATCTCACCTGCCCATCAGCTGAGGTTCAAGATGCTGCCTGAATTGGAGAGTGTTAGCCAAAGATGGAGGTTGGACCAACTTGTATTCTTTTCTCTGGATTATTGAAGGCTGAGGAGCAGCTTGTTGGAGGATTTGAACTCAATTGATTATGAATTGACTTTCTTTCTTATATCCTTCACATACATGTGCAATTTAGTCACTTGTAATAAATAATATGTACAACAGGACAGTCACTATAACATAGAAATACAATTGTATCAGCATGAATTAATCAGTCTGATGGCCTAGTGGAAGAAGCTGTTCCAAAGCCTGATGATCCTGGCTTTTATGCTCTGGTATCATTTCCCGGATGGTAGCAGCTGGAACAGTTTGTGGTTGGAGTGACACGGGTCTCTAATGATCCTTTTTATGCACTTGTCTCTAGATGTCTTGAATAGTGGGAAGTTCACATCCACAGATGCACTGTGCTGTCCGCACCACTCTCTGCTGAGTCCTGCGATGGAGGGAAGTACAGTTCCCATACCAGGCAGTAACGCAGCCAGTCAGGATGCTCTCAATTGTGCCCCTATGGAAAGTTTTCAGGATTTCGGGGCCCATACCAAATTTCTTCAACCATCTGAGGTGAAAGGGTGCTGTTGTGCGTTTTTCACCACACAGTTGGTGTGTACAGACCACGTGGGATCCTCAGTGATGTTTATGCTGAGGAGCTTAAAGCTGTTCACCCTCTCAACTCCAGATCTATTGATGTCAATAGGAATTAGCCCGTCTCCATTCCTCCTGTAGTCCACAGCCAGCTCCTTTGCTTTTGCGACATTGAGGGAGAAGTTGTTTTCTTGACACCACTGTATCAGGGTAATGACTTCTTCTCTGTAGACTGTCTTGTTCTAAGACCAATCAATGTAGGATTAGCAGATTGGAGCTGTGGGTGGCGACACACGTGGATCTACAGAGTAAAGGAGGGGGCTTAGGGCACAGCCCTGAAGGGGTACCTGTGTTGAGGGGTAGAGGTGAGGGAGCCCATTCTTACCACCTACCGGCGATCTGACAGGAAGTCCAGGATCCAGCTGCATAAGGCAGGCTGAAGGCTGAGGTCTCTGAGCTTCTTGCCAAGCCCGGAGGAAATTAAGGTGTTGAATGCTGAACTATAGTACAAGAACAGTTTCTCACATCCCTCTTCTCCAGATGTGCAAGGACAGTTTGTAGAGCAGTGAATATTGTGTCATCTGTTGATCGGTCATGTCAGTAGATGAATTGTTGAGAGTCCAGTGTGGGTGGCAGCATGCTGCAGATGTAGTCCTTGACCTGCCCCTCAAAGCATCTGCTTAGTGCAACAGGACGCCAGTCGTTCAGACATGTTACCTTGGTCTTTTTAGGTACAGGAACAGCGGTGGATGTTGTGAAGTAGGAGGGCACTCTCCACTGGGAGAGGGAGAGATTAAAAATGTCTGTACACACATCTGCCAGTTGTGCCGTGCACATCCTGAGTACCTGCCCTGGGATACCGTCCAGTCCCGCATCTTTGCAACAGTCCACTTGTTGGAAACACCTGCATACTTCAGCCTCAGAGATGACTAAGCTGCAGGTCGCATCAGCAGCTCTTCTCGGGGGCTCAGTGTTGACGACATTGAACGGAGCATTAAAAAAGAGATTTGGTTCCTCTGGGAGAGAGGCTGCGATGTTGGCAGCACCACTACATCTAGCTTTGAAGTCTGTGATGGTGTGCAGGCCTTACCATAAGCTGCATGTGCTGTTGGTGGAGAGTTGTGTCTGGATCTTGTCCCTGCATTGTCGTTTTGTGCCTTGATGACTTTGCGTAGATCGTAGCTGCATTTCTTGAGATTTATGAAATTCAAGAGGTATTTATAGAAAGTGTTTTTCAGGGTAGAAATGTTAAATACTAAAGGTTTAAGATGATGGGGAAAGCTTAAAGGAGATGTGCAGAAGTTTTTTATAACAGATTTATAACATGCTGCCGGGGAGGTGGTGGAAGCATGTATATATGATGGCATTTGGACAGGCAGGAAATGGAAGATCGGGCCATGTGCAAATAATGAGTTTTACTGACACTTGAGAGAGTCTGCAGGTGCTGGAAATCTTGAGCAACACAAAATGCTGGAGGAGTACAGCAAGTCGGGCAGCACCTTTGGAGGGGAATATTCTGTGCCGAGATACTTCATGTTGTCTCCTGTTCCCCTCCATAGATGCTGCCTGACCTGAGTTTCTCCAGCATTGAGTTTAGATTAACAGAGTCATTGCGTGCCAAATGGCCTATTATGGTATAAGGTCACACAACATTCCCTCTCACAGCTGACACCACAGCCTGGAGTTAGGCTGCCAGTTTCCAGATGAACTGTTGACAGTGGGTTTCCACCTCCTCACCAGGTTACATCCAGAGACGTCTGATCAAGTCCATGGAGTCTGTGATGGTGAAGTACGATGCAACTGTGCGGAACTCTATTAATCAGGTGATCCAGCTGCGGTACGGGGAGGATGGGCTGGCAGGAGAGAATGTGGAATTCCAGAACCTGGCATCGGTGAAGCCATCCAACAAAGCCTTTGAGAAGAAGTAAGCAAATTCATTTCTTCCATTGAGTCACAGCAGAGAAATGGGCCCTTCAGCCCATCTAGTCCATGCCAGCCTGGTTTTCTGCCTCGTCCCATTCACATGCACCTAGATCACAGCCTTGCATACCCCTTCCATCCATTTACTTATCCAGACTTCTCTACATGTTGAAACCAAACCCATGTCCACCACTTCTCCTGGCAGCTCGTTCTACATTCACTTCTTTCTGAAGAAATTCACCCTTGGGTTCCCCTCAAGTATTCCCATTAAACGTTTCACTTCTCACCCTTATGACATCTAGTTCTAGTCTCACCCAATCTCAGGGGCTAAAACCAATATGCATTTACCTTGTCTATACCATCATAATTTTGTATACCTGTATCAAATCTCCCCTCATTTTCCTACACTCTATGGAATAAAGTCCAAACACATTCAGCCTTTACTTAAACTTGGGTTCTCAAGTCCAGGAAACATTTTTGTAATTTTTATCAGTACTATTTCAATCTTACTGATATTTCTCCTGTAATAGAATCAGAATCCTGTTTATTATCACAGACTTCAGTTGTGAAATTTGTTTTGTGGCAGCAGTAGTCCAGGTATCTACACTTGATAAAAAGTGCTGGGGATCCTGAGGGAGGCTGAAGGGTTAAAACCGAACCAGTCTGAGTCTGTGTGTAGCCTGTTCCATGCCAGGTCTCCGAGGACACTGGGCAAATCTCTTGGCCTGTCATCATCTTGTTCTCTGACAGGTTCAAGCTGGAGTACACTAATGAGCGAAGTCTGCGCAGGACCCTGCAGGAGGACATTGTCAAGGAGATCCTTAGTAATGCTGCCATCCAGAATGAGCTGGAGGTGGAGTTTGAGAAGATGAAGGAAGACAGGGAGGTTCTGAGAGCAGTCTTCCCTACTGGAGACAGCAAGGTAGGACGGTTAACAGTTCCACTAGGCTGTGTGTGGTTCCACTGCATTCTCCTGGAATCTCAGTTGTACATAGTGAAATCAGTCCATCCTGATGAGCTGATGAACATTTTGTTTCAATGTATCTTGTCCTGAGCCGCACTGGAAGTGTGGCTTGCTCGGACATCTGAGGCTTGAGCTACAGCACAGCTCAGAGCCATAGGCATCTGAAACAAGGCAGCACTTCATTCATATGAAAAGCCATCAGGGTCATTTATTGCATCCGGCTCTCCTCTTCTATCAGTGAGATCCATTGCAGATTGGAGGACTACTCTTTCATGCATTTTCACTCTGTCCACTGTAATAGATGGGATAGAGGGAGCAGCATTATAAGTCCACTTTCTTATTCCTACACTGACGTGTCTGTCCAGAATCCCTTCTACTTCCATGTCGAGGCCAGTTGCAGGTTGGAGAAGCAACACCTCAAATTCAGTCTGGATAGTCTCAAACCTGATGGCATTTCTCTAACTTCCAGTAAACCACCCTGCCCACCTTGTTTTCCCTTGTCCCTCTGCTGTTCTGCCTCCCCTTTATTCCATGGTCTTTACTGTCCTTTCCTGTCAGACTCGTCCTTCAGCCCTCTTCCTCTCACTTTTCACTTCCCAGCTTCTGGTATCACTTTTTGCTCCCCACCCCATCTTCTTGCTCACCTGGATTCACCTGTCGCCTGCCAGCTTGTGCTCTTCCACTCCCTCCACCCACCCTCTTGTTCTGGCATCTGTCCTCTTCCTTCCAGCCCTGATGAAGGGTCTCAGCCCAAAATGTGTACTATTCATGGCCTGCTGAGTCCCTCCAGTGTTTAGTGTGAGATTGGTTTACTTGCTGTTGACCTCTCCTCCCTCTGGCCTTCAGGTGGTTCTTCCCTGCAACCTGCTGCGGATGATCTGGAATGCCCAGAAAATCTTCCACATCAACACAAGAACGGCGACTGACCTGCACCCCATCCGTGTGATTGAAGGTCAGTTCTGGCTGAGTGACAGATACTGCTCACATTCTCCCCACACCCCTAATAGAATGCAGAACAGTATAACAGTCAAGGCTCTTTGCCCCATAATGCTGTGCTGACCTTTCCCACACTTCAACCGCTTTAAAAGTATCTCCTTCATATTAGCCATAGCCTCCCGGGGGGGGGGGGGGGGAGAGATGAAATCTGGCTATCCATTCTATTTATCCCACTAATAATCTAGTATTCATTTATCAAGTCACCTCTCATCCTCCTTCCTTTACAAAGAGAAAAGTCTTAGCTTGCTCAACCTATCCTTGTAGGATATGCTCTCTAATCCAGGCAGCATCCTGTTAAATTTCATCTGCGCACTCTCTAAAGCTTTTACTGAACATAATATTCCAAATGAGGTCTAACCTGTGTTTTATAGAGCTGCAACATTACCTCGTGGCTCTTGAACTCAATCCTCTAATGAAAGCCAGCGCACTATATGCCTTCCTAACAGCACTGTCAACTTGTGTGGCATTTTTGAGGGATCTATGGACATGGACCCAAGATGCCTCTTCACACTGCTAAGAATCCTGCCATTAGCCCTGTATCCTGCCTTGAAATTCAACTTTCCAAAGTATATCACTTCACACTTTTCTGAATTGAACTGCATCTGCTCCTCCTCAGGCCAGACCTGCCTCCTGACAATGTCCCATTGTAACCTTAACTATCCACAACATCAACAATCATATGCAAACTTACCACTTCTGCATCCAAGTCATTTATAAAAATCACAAAGAACGGTAGCCTCAGAGTGGTCCCTGCAGAACACCTCTGGTTATTGACCTCAGGGTATTAACCTTCATAGTCCCTCTGTTCAAAGTTTGGGTCCGAGTTTATGGATGTTGGCTCTTTATTAGCCAAGGTTCAGAGCTCAGCCACAGGGATACATGCAACCACATGAGCTCTGGTCAACATGCTGCAGAGCTCATAACGTGTGAGTGACAATGCAGAGGATATGTTGCTATGTGTGGGCAGGAGTGGGCATGGCTTTCTTTGGAATGAAGCTGGCTGGTGAAATATTTAACCCGTAGTTACAATGGAGAAAAGTTACCCCAGACATCACCGGGTAACCAATGTGGACTTACCCTGACATTGGGTCACTGGGGGAAAAGATTAACTGACGTGGTACGATTGGAGTTTCTAATTGTGTGGAGCTCGCTGCCTGTAGGGTGACAAACCAGAGTTTTTCTCTTTATAAAGTGAATAAAACTGCAGATGCTGGAAGAACTCAGTCACCCAGCTTCTGTGGTAAGGAACCAACTGAATATTTTGGGTTGTCCTCACTACCCCAGTACATTACTTTATCTTGTCACAGATTGGTTTCTCCTATCCTGTTTCCCTCTCCCACTTACCAAGTGCCTGGATAAGCCTTGACTTGTAGTTGAGCTGGAAACAGGCGATGGGAACTGACCCAGAGTAACCCAGGTTTCGGCCAGTGAGGGGAAGGGTGCACCCTAAATTTAATAGAAAAACAAATTGTGCAGAGGATACGGAGGCTTGCAGAGGGATACAGATAGATTAAGTGAGTGGGCAAGGGCACAACATTGGTAAATACAAAATCACCCATTTTGAAATGAAAAACAGAAGATCAGATTACTTAAATGAAAGGTTGCAGCATACCTTGTGCAGAACGTCTCGTGCTTATGCATGAATCGCAAGAGATTGGTTTGCAGGAGCAACAGGTTATCGAGAAGGCAAATGGAATGGTGCCTTTCATTGCTGGACAGAATGAATTTAAGCAAAGAGATTATCCTACAACTGTACAAGGTATTGGTGAGGTTGGACCTGGTGTACTGTTTACAGATCTTCCTTCCTTGCTTAAGGAAAGATGTACTGGCTTTGGAGTCAGCGCAGAAGTAGTTCACCAGGTTAATTCTGGAAGTCAGGGTGTTAACCTATGAGAAGAGATTAAGTTGCCTGGGACAATACTCACTGGAATTCAGAAGATTGAGAGGGAACCTTATTCCTATTCTTGTGCCTAGATTGCATTTTGGGAAATCTGATCACTAACAGTCTTGCTCCTAACTGCATACAGACAGGCTAAAGAGCAAGGCTCCAGAGATTAGGAAAACAAAGAGATGGTCATGGGAGGCAGAGGAGCAGCTACGAGTCAATGGACTGGACTGTGTTCAAGGGCTCACCAGAGGATCTGAACCAATCCACCACGTTTGTCACGGATTTAATAAAAACAGTTGGCGACAAGTGTTCCCCGCAATATCATTCAGTCTTCCCCAACCACAAGATCCAGCTCAACCATGAGGTGTGCAATCTGCTGAGGGCCAGGTCAGTGGCATTCAGATCTGGTGACCAAGTAAAATGCAAGGTCCTGATGGATCTCCAGAAAGCCATCTCACATGCAATGTGGCAATTCTAGGACAAACTTGAAACACTGAAGGATGCTCCACAGATGTTTCAGTACTTGAATGTTATCACCACCCACAAAGTGAACCAAGCAACATATTTGACAACAAGGTTTTGCTCCCAGATGAGATCAATGTCTTTGATGCTCACTTTGACAGTTAAAGCATGGAGGCAGCTTTACAACCTCCAACAACCCCTGATGAATCTGATTTCAGTCTCTGAGGCTGAGATGAAGGCATCCTTCATGATGGTGAACCCACGGAAAACATCCAGCCTAGGCATGGTGACTAGCTGAGTACTAATATCTATGCTAATCAACTGGCTAGAGTGTTCACTGATATCTTTAAACTTCTCTTTGGCAGACTGAGGTACCCACCAGCTTCAAAGCAGGCTTCAATTATACCAGTGCCAACGAACAAAGTGGTAGCCTGTTTTAATGACTGTTGTCCAATTGCACTCCCATCCACTGTAATGGATTGCTTTGAGAGGTTGGTGATATCAGCTCCTGAGAAGCAACTTGGGTCCACTCCAATTTATAACAGGTCAACAGCAAATGATATTTCATTGGCTCCTCACTCAATTCTGGAACATCTAGACAGCAAAGATGTATATAACTGCAGCTTGACATTCTATACTGTCATCCCCTCAAAACTAAACAGTAAGCATGACCTCAATACCTTGTAGATTCTCAATTTCCTCACTTGTAAGCCCCTGTCAGTTCGTATTGGCAATATCTCGATAATCTCCATCAGCACGGGCACTACCTTAGTCCCCTGCTTTGTCACTTTATGCCTAGCACAACTCCAGTGCCGTATTCAAATTTGTTTAACACCACCACTCAAGTTGTCAAATCAAAGGTGGTGATGATTCAGTATATAGGAGGGAGGTGGAAGATCTGGCTGAGTGGTGCCATAACAACCCCTTGCTCATTGTCAACAAGCTGATTATTGATGTCAGGAGGAGGAAACCAGTGGTCCGTAAGACCATTCTCATCAGGAATCAGAGGTGGAGAGGGTCAGCAGTTTTAAACTCCATTCCTGAGGAGCTGTGCTGGGTCCAGCACACAAGTGCCATTATGAAGAAAGCACAGCAGCACCTCTACTTAGAAGTTTGCGAAGATATGACACATCAGAGTTTTAGATGACAACTTGTATAGATGTATATCAGAGTATATTGACTGGTTGTATCACGAACTAATATGGGTCCACCAATGCCTTTGAAGGGAAAATCCTACAGAAAAGTAGTGGATACAGACCAGTCCATCGCAGGTAAAGCCCTCCCCACCATTGAGCACATCTTCACGAAGTGCTGTGCATCCATCAGGGACCTCCACCACACAGGACACATGCTCTTCTGACTGCTACCATCAGGAAGATGGTACAGGGGCCTTGGGACTCACCACCTGGTTCACTTGCCCCATCACTGAACTGTTCCCATAACGTACTGACTCCTCGTTTTGTGTTCTTTATTGCTTATTATTATTTTTGCATTTGCACAGTTTGTCTTTTGCACATTGATTCTATTGTGTTTTGTGTATTTACTGTGAATGTTCGCAAGAAAATGAATCTCGGGTTTGTGTGTGGTGACATATATGTACTTTGATAAGGAATTTACTGAAAAGAAAACTATAAAATTATGAAAGGGCCTGATAGAGGCAGGAAAGTTCTTTCCACTAGTAGGTAACACCAGAACTAGGGGACATAGCCTTAAGGTTCAAGGGAGTAGATTTAGGTCGGAGATGAAGATAAACTGTTTTTCCCAGAGTACTGAATCTGGAATTCTCTGTTAATCTTATTAAATACATTTAAGGCACAGTTTGTAGATCTTTGTACTACAGGGGAATTAGGGTTCTGCAAAAAGGCGGGAAGGTGGAGCCAGATCAGTCATGATCTTTTTGACCGGTGGAGCAGGCTCGACAGTCCAGATGGCTGACTCCTACTCCTGCTTGTGTTCTTAGCTGTGCTGCACCATCCCAGAAGCTGCTCTTTGTCTCCCCAGGTGTGAAGGAGCTGAGTAAGAAGCTGATCATTGTTAACGGTGATGACCCCCTCAGCCGGCAGGCCCAGGAAAACGCAACGCTGCTCTTCAACATCCACCTGCGCTCCACCCTCTGCAGCCGCCGCATGACCGAGGAGTTCCGCCTCACCAGCGAGGCCTTCGAGTGGCTGCTGGGGGAAATAGAGGCCAAGTTCAACCAGTCCATTGTAAGTACCTTGCCTGTCCCTGGCATCTTTTTTCCTATGCTTTAGCGTAAGGGATGGGTGTGTGGCCAGATCTCCCCTCCACTTGTTCCCACCTCAGCAGTGAGTGAGAGCAGCGCATGCCAGTTCTAATGTATCTCACCTCCACGTGCCCAAGCTGTGTTTTTTTTTCCAGTTCTTTCATACATCAGAAATGTTCCCAATAGTGGGAGAGTTTAGGACCAGAAGGCACAGCCTCAGAATAGAAGAGTGTCCCTTCAGAACAGATGAGGATGAATGCCTTTAGCCAAAGGGTAGTGTATTTGGAATTCATTGCCACCAACAACCATGGCGGCCATTGGTTTTATTTAAAGTGGAAGTTCCTGATTAGTAAGGTCATCGAAGGTTACGGGGAGAAGGAACAAGAGTGGGATGAGAGGGATAATAAGTCAGCCATGATCAAACGGTGGAGCAGACTTGATGAGCCAAATTACCCAATTCTGCTCCTCTATCTTCTGGCTTTAAATGCACCAGTTGGAGAGTCACTCAAATGTTTACGCCCAAGTTCCATTGGTTTTTTTGAGAAGGAGGGATTTCAAGGTTCCCACTGCCCTCCTGTCAGAAAAATGCCATACACCAGCTGGGTTTCAGTCTCCTGGCTGTGGCTTCCTTATTCTGGTTCCACTCTCCCTGCGTTCCTCTTCCCCCACTGCCCCCTTTGATCTCCTCTGTCTTGAACACTTTAATCACCAGAACACCTCAAAAGTTCATCCATAAATCCTATCTGCTCAGTAATGTGTTGGAATACTTAGCACAAGTTGGTATTCCACCCAGTCTGTCTGTTTATGTAGCCTTCAGTGACTAAATTCCTTGCACTTCCCTCTGCTCTTAGTTTGGCCTCTTAATTTAACCCTGTCAGACCCACCAGGGTCGGTTTGGTGGCCAGCCTGTTACTCCTTTCTCCCCTCCTACACCAATGTCTCTAATATAAAACATAGTCCATTTTGTATCAGTAACTTCCACTGTGCTGCTCTAGAGTCTGAAGGTATTCTTCCTGGGGGAAGAAGTTGTGTAGGGGGCTAGGGTACATCTGTTTCTTAAAGGGTTATGGGACAGATAACTGCAGACATGTCCTCTCTTGCCTTTGCTGCCTAAGTCTCAGTCTTCCCCTCGAACTGGATTGTGTGTTACCTATGTTTCATTGGTGAGATAGAAACATAGAAAATAGGTGCAGGAGTAGGCCATTCGGCCCTTCAAGCCTGCACCGGCCATTTATTATGATCATGGCTGATCATCCAACTCAGAACCCCGCCCCAGCCTTCCCTCCATACCCCCTGACCCCTGTAGCCACAAGGGCCATAAGGGATATCTCACTAGTACTTGTAAAAGCCCACATGTAAGAGCTGGTGGATTGGTTGGGGCAGGAGCATGAAAGATGTATGGGCCAATGCTGAGTGTGGCTGTGTGGTTTGTGTGGGATGGTTTGTAGTGAATCACTGTCCTTGCCTAGCAATAGCAGGGTTTATGCATGTAGAATGCTAATGTTTCTCTCACTGCCCTCCAGGCCCACCCTGGGGAGATGGTGGGTGCTCTGGCTGCCCAGTCGCTGGGAGAGCCTGCCACTCAGATGACCCTGAACACCTTTCACTATGCCGGTGTGTCAGCCAAGAACGTCACCCTGGGTGTTCCACGTCTGAAAGAGCTGATCAACATTTCAAAGAAGCCCAAGACGCCCTCACTCACTGTCTTCTTGCTGGGACAGTCTGCCAGGGACGCTGAACGTGCCAAGGTATGTGACGCAGGAAGGTTAGAGAGGGGAAAACTCTTCAGTGTTGTGAACCTTTGGTAATATTTTCCCCAGCGGCCTGTGGAGAGGTCAATATGGACACTCAGTGGAAAAGGAAAGTGAATACAGGGTCAGTGGCAGAATTCTCAGTGTGGAGAACAGGAATATTGGGGTCCACATCCATAGATCCCTCAAAGATGCCTTACAAGTTAAATGCGTGGTTAAGAAGGCATATGGCATGTTGGGCTTCATTAGTTGGGGAATTGAGCTCAAGAACCGTGAAGTAATGTTGCAGCTCTGTAAAACCCTGGTTGGACCTCACTTGGAGTGTTGTGTTCAGTTCTGGTTGCCTCATTGTAGGAAGGATGTGGAAGCTTTAAGGATGGTGTACAGGATATTTCCCAGGATGCTGCCTGGATTAGAGAGCATGGCTTATAAAGATAGGTTGAGTGAACTAGGGCTTCTCTCTTTGGAGCGAAGGAGAATGAGAGGTGACTGGAGGTGTACAAGATGATGTATGTGCCAGTGATATTAAACTGGATTCTGATAGTGAACTGCCAGACTTTTTCCCCAGGGCAGAAAAGGCTAATACAAGGAGCATAACTCAGGCAAGTTTGGGAGGAAATCAGAGCTTGTTTCTTTTTTTTTTTTTTTTTTTAAAACAGTGTTGCATGTGTGGAATGTGCTGCCAGAGGTGTTGACATTAGGGACATTTAAGAAACTCTTAGACAGACACATGGAGGGTAGTGTAGGAGGGAGAAGTTAGAGTAGATTAAAAAGGTCAGCACAGTGTTGCAGACCAAATGTACTGTGCTATCATGTTCTCTGTGCTGTAGGGATAGGATCAGGTGGAGTGGATGAGGTAAGAGTTGAGCCAAGATCATGTGAATCGTGATGTGGGATGGAGCAGTTTCAGTCTGCTGTACATGGTTAATTAAAGCCTCAGGGTTGGGGAAGCTTTGCCTGTGTGAGGCACCATTGTAGTCCTGGAGGTGTGCTGCGTGGCTCGACACAGACTAAAACTACTCCTCCCTCAGGGAATGTCATCGCAATTAACTGGACTCCTTCCTCATTCTTTATTTACTAGTGCACAAGGAAAGCAACCTGACCCCGTCACCAAACTGCTCTTAACCCTGAACAAAATGCCGGTTTTATACAGAAATTGACCGATTGGTAATCTTGTATATGTTCCAATTCCTTATTTGCATAATCAGTCTCTAATCACACTAAGCTCATGGAATCTCCACATTAAAGGCAATATACTTGAGAATTAGTAAAATAACTGTCCTTTAGTAAGTGTCACTTTGGATTGCATTCTTGTCTCGATGTGCTAAATGGCTCTGGTCCCTTGCGTTGTGAAGCTATGCTTTTCAAACACCAATGAGGAAGTCTGCAGATGCTGGAAATCCAAGCCACACAAAATGCTGGAGGAACACAGCAGGCCAGACAGCATTTATGGAAAAGAGTACAGTTGACATTTTGAGCCAAGACCCTTCAGCAGGACTGGAGGGAAAAAAAATGATGGCGTTAGATGTTGCTATACTTTTCAAAGATCTTTCCTTGGGTTGACTGTATGCTGTCTGTAAAGTATCCTTGCCTGGACATTGTCTTAACCCTTGCCTTCGCACGGCCTCAACAGTAGCTGTGACAGATTCCACCATTCAAGGGGTAATCAAGGCAGTTTTCCCATTGCTATCCCCACCCAAGTCATGATCAGATTTATTTTTTTTTTAGGGAGCTAGCACTGTAACAGACCCATCTGGCCCAACAAGCCTGCACTGTCCAATTAATTTACTAACCCATATGGGAGGAAACTGGAGCACCGGGGGGAAGATGCATGCTGTCATACTCCTTTGTATGTTTGCATGAATGTACAGACAGCAGCAGGAATTATACCTGGGATACTGGTGCTGTGCCAACCACTATCCCAGCTGTGCTGCCCCTAAGGAATTTTTTCTGGTATTGCAGCTTGTGGGTGCTTGCTGTGCATATTGACAGCATTGTACTTGAACAGATACCCCCTTTAGAAGAGCCTGAGGTGGTGGAGTATGCTGTGGGTGAATCACTATCCCACCCAGCGTGGGGTGGGGTAGTGGACTCCGCTGTCCGAACCAGCATCCTACCCTCATCCCCACGTTGCCGGACAGGGTACTCTCTGTGCTGACGAGTGTCGGTCTTGCAGGACATCCTTTGTCGCCTGGAACACACCACGCTGAGGAAAGTCACTGCCAATACAGCCATCTATTACGACCCAGATCCCCAGAATACAGTGGTGTCCGAGGACCAGGAGTGGGTCAACGTCTACTATGAGATGCCGGACTTTGACGTGACGCGCATCTCCCCCTGGCTGCTGCGCATCGAGCTGGACCGGAAGCATATGACCGACCGGAAACTGACCATGGAGCAGATCGCTGAGAAAATCAATGCCGGTGAGATTAGCTTTATTTTTCACATGTACTGTACATCAAAACATACAATGCCCAACACAGTCCAAGGTTGTGCAGGGGACAGCCAACTTTCAGCACTCACGACTTACTAACCCTAACCCACACATCTATGGAATAGCCTGTAAACCGGAGCCTCAGAGGAAACCCACATGGTCACGGGGTGAACGTACAAACGTCTTGCGAACCGCGGTGGGAATTGAATCCGGTTGCCTGGTACTATAAAGCACTACCATGTCACCTTCAGTCTCTCCAATCCTTGCTGCACTTTTTGAGTCACTGATGCGCAGTGCAGGGTTCCTGCCTTCACCCTCTCCCTTTGTTCCCATGCCCACCAACACAGCATGCCCTTTCTCCAGCTTCTCTGAGGAGCTGTCTGCATTTGATGGTAACCCTAGCAACTTGTGTTGCTGCTGACTGCAATCTCCTGTCCACCACCTCCAGTTTTCACTCCTTGCTTCCTGACTGACCATTGCCTCCTCTCTCAATTCTGCAGAGATGCAGATTTTTGATGAGCAAAGAGTAAAAGGTTACTGGGATAAGATGGAAATGCCAAGTTAGGTTTACAGCTAGATCCTTCAATGCAAGCAGGGTGAGGGTTTGACCCCCCCCCCCCCCACTCCTGGAATAATACAGATGCCTTTAATTGGTGTGGTAGAGACTCTAATTTCTTGGTCTAGAACTAGTATATGTGGCTACTGTCATGGTCAGTCTGCCTGGCACTTACCATAGAAACTACAGCACAGAAACAGGCCCTTTGGCCCTTCTTGGCTGTGCCGAACCATTTTCTGCCTAGTCCCACTAACCTGCACACGGACCATATCCCTCCATACACCTCCCATCCATATATCTGTCCAATTTATTCTTAAACATTAAAAAAGAACCCACATTTACCACCTCGTCTGGCAGCTCAATCCATATTCCCACCACTCTGTGTGGAGAAGCCCCCCCCTAATGTTCCCTTTAAACTTTTCCCCCCTCACCCTTAACCCATGTCCTCTGGTTTTTTTTCTCCCCTTGCCTCAGTGGAAAAAGCCTGCTTGCATTCACTCATCTGTACCCATCATAATTTTATATACCTCTATCAAATCTCCCCTCATTCTTCTACGCTCCAGGGAATAAAGTCCTAACCTATTCAACCTTTCTCTGTAACTGAGTTTCTCAAGTCCCGGCAAAATCCTTGTAAACCTTCTCTGCACTCTTCCAACCTTATTTATATCCTTCCTGTAATTTGGTAACCAAAACTGAACACAATACTCCAGATTCGGCCTCACCAATGCCTTATACAACCTCATCATAACATTCCAGCTCTTATACTCAATACTTCGATTAATAAAGGCCAACGTACCAAAAGCTCTCTTTATGACTCTATCTACCTGTGACGACACTTTCAGGGAATTTTGTATCTGTATTCCCAGATCCCTCTGTTCCACTGCACTCCTCAGTGCCTTACCATTAACCCTGTATGTTCTACGTTGGTTTGTCCTTCCAACGTGCAATACCTCATACTTGTCAGTATTAAACTCCATCTGCCATTTTTCAGCCCATTTTTCCAGCTGGTCCAAGTCCCTCTGCAGGCTCTGAAAACCTTCCTCACTGTCTACTACACCTCCAATCTTTGTATCATCAGCAAACTTGCTGATCCAATTTACCACATTATCATCCAGGTCATTGATATAGATGACAAATAACAATGGACCCAGCACTGATCCCTGTGGCACACCACTAGTCACAGGCCTCCACTCAGAGAAGCAATTCTCTATCACCACTGTCTGGCTTCTTCCATCGAGCCAATGTCTAATCCAATTTAGCACCTCTCCATGTATACCTAGCGACTGAGTTTTCCTAACTAACCTCCCATGCGGGACCTTGTCAAAGACCTTACAGAAGTCCATGTAGACAATATCCACTGCCTTCCCTTCATCCACTTTCCTGGTAACCCCCTCGAAAAACTCCAATAGATTGGTCAAACATGACCTACCACGCACAAAGCCATGTTGACTCTCCCTAATAAGCCCCTGTCTATCCAAATGCTTGTAGATTCTGTCTCTTAGTACTCCCTCCAATAACTTACCTACTACTGACGTTAAACTCACCGGCCTATAATTTCCCGGATTACTTTTCGATCCTTTTTTAAACAACAGAACAACATGAGCCACTCTCCAATCCTCCGGCACTTCACCCGTAGACAGCGACATTTTAAATATTTCTGCCAGGACCCCCGCAATTTCAACACTAGTCTCCTTCAAGGTCCGAGGGAACACTCTGTCAGATCCCGGGGATTTATCCACTTTAATTTTCCTCAAGACAGCAGGCACCTCCTCCTTTTCAATCTGTACAGTTTCCATGGTCTCACTACTTGATTCCCTCAATTCCATAGATTTCATGCCAGCTTCCTTAGTAAATACAGACGCAAAACACCTATTTAAGATCTCCCCCATTTCCTTTGGTTCCGCACAAAGCTGACCACTCTGATCTTCAAGAGGACCAATTTTATCCCTTACAATCCTTTTGCTCTTAATATACTTGTAAAGGCTCTTTGGATTCTCCTTCACTTTGACTGCCAAGGCAACCTCATGTCTTCTTTTAGCCCTCCTGATTTCTTAAGTATTTTCTTGCACTTCTTATACTCCTCAAGCACCTGATTTACCCCCTGTTTCCTATACATTTCATACAACTCCCTCTTCTTCTTTATCAGAGTTGCAATATCCTTTGAGAACCAAGGTTCCTTATTCCTATTCAATTTGCCTTTTATCCTGACAGGAACATACAAACTCTGCACTCTCAAAATTTCCCCTTTGAAGGCTTCCCACCAACCAATCACATCTTTGCCAGAGAACAACCTGTCCCAATCCACGCTTTTTAGATCCTTTCTCATTTCTTCAAATTTGGCTGCCTTCCAGTTCAGAACCACAACCATAGGACCAGATCTATCCTTGTCCATGATCAAATTGAAACTAATGGTGTTATGATCACTGGAACCAAAGTGCTCCCCTACACAGACTTCCGTCACTTGCCCTAATTCGTTTCCTAACAGGAGATCCAATATTGCATCCCCTCTAGTTGGTCCCTCTATATATTGATTTAGAAAACATTCCTAAACACGTTTTACAAACTCTAAACCATCTAGACCCCTAACAGTATGGGAGTCCCAATCAATGTATGGAAAATTAAAATCCCCTACCACCACAACTTTGTTTCCTGCAGTTGCCTGCTATCTCTCTGCAGATTTACTCTTCCAAGTCTCGTTGACTATTGGGTGGTCTGTAATACAATCCCACTAATGTGGCCATACCTTTCCTGTTTCTCAGCTCCACCCATAAGGACTCAGTAGACAAGCCCTCTAATCTGTCCTGCCTGAGCACTGCTGTAATATTTTCCCTAACAAGCAATGCTACTCCCCCACCTTTCATTCCTCTGCCTCGATCACATCTGAAACATCGGAACCCTGGAATATTAAGCTGCCAGTCCTGCCCCTCCTGTAGCCAAGTTTCACTAATTGCTACAACATCATAATTCCACATGTCAATCCACGCCCTCAACTCATCCTCCTTCCCCGCAATACTCCTAGCATTGAAATATATACACCTCAGAAGATTTTTACCACCACTCACAACCTATCAGTGGATTTGCTTAAACTTTCAACATCATTTATTTTCACCCCAGCCACACTGTCAGCTCTGGCACTCTGGTTCCCATCCCCCTGCAAATCTAGTTTAAAGCCTCCCCAATAGCACTAACAAACCTCCCTGAAAGGATATTGGTCCCCCTGTGGTTCAAGTGTAACCCGTCTCTCTTGTACAGGTCCCACCTGCCCCAGAAGAGGTCCCAATGATCCTGAAATCTGAAACCCTGCCCCCTACACCAGTTCCTCAGCCACTTGTTCCTCCTCCAGAGCATCCTATTCCTACCCTCACTGGCACCTAGCACAGGTAGCAATCCTGAGATTACCACCCTTGAGGTCCTGCTTTTCAACTTCCTACCAAGCTCTCTATACTCACTGTCCAGGACCTCTTCACTCTTCCTTGCTATGTCATTGGTACCGATGTGCACCACGACATCTGGCTGGTCACCCTCCCACTTCAGAATGTCATGCAATCGATCAGAGACATCCTTGACCCTGGCACCCGGGAGGCAACAAACCATCCTGGATTCTCTGTCACGACCACAACCTCCTATCTGCACCTCTAACTATCGAGTCCCCTATCACTACCGCTCTCATCTTTTTTCCCCCCCCTTCCTTCTGCACTGCAGAGCCAGACTCAGTGCCAGAGATCCGGCCTACTGCAGCTAGTCCCAGGTAATTCATCCCCCACAACAGTATCCAATGCAGTATACTTGTTGTTGAGGGGAATGGCCACAGGGGAACCCTGCTCTGCATGCCCTTTCTTCTTTACGGTGTTTATAGAAAGAAAAATCTGTGGCTCTCTGTACCCAACAGGTTTTGGTGATGACTTAAACTGCATTTTTAACGATGACAACGCAGAGAAACTGGTGTTGAGAATTCGCATCATGAACAGTGACGAGAATAAGTTCCAGGAGGTGAGACATGAGCTGTGGCACTGAACCAATTTTCTGGCTCACTCTGGGGAAGTGGTGGATCGGCTCAGAGCTTCTGACACTGCGAATGTATGTTGAGACAGTTACTCTGTGCCTGACCCCAAGAGTGTGTGATGGAATGATGTAGATGGACCTTCACTCTCTGTCTGACCCCAGGAGTGTGTGATGGGATGATGTAGATGGACCTTCACTCTCTGTCTGACCCCAGGAGTGTGTGATGGGATGATGTAGATGGAGCTTCACTCTGTCTCACCCCAAGAGTGTGCGATGGGACTGTGAAGTGTTGATGTCCAGCTGTGCTGCCTGACTAACGAGATGCCCGTGAGCTACCTACAGAACGCTGAATATATATGCTGCTCACTGTGGTTCCTTCAGGCTTTCGCTGATGTACTTTTCCTTGCAGCAAGAAGAGGAGGTGGTGGATAAGATGGACGATGATGTCTTCCTGCGGTGCATTGAGTCCAACATGCTGACCGACATGACACTACAGGGGATTGAGCAGATCAGTAAGGTGAGTGCCTGGTGGGATCATCACCCATTCATTCATCTTCCCCAATGATCTGATATGAGACATGAAATCGGCCTCTGCTCAAGCAAGCTCTTTACTTCAGAACGGGGTCTTTCCTCGACCCCTGTCCCAGCTGTTTGGATATTTCCCAGCCCCTGTCTGTTCCTCTCTCAGATTTCCAGTACCCTTCTGAACCTCACTAAACCTCCCTCAGCCCTGAATTGTTTGAACAACATATGGTCTCGCTTTCAAGGACACTCCAATTCATGTTTTTATTAATTATCTATCTACCATTTGTCTTTTGCACATTGTCAGATTTTTTGTAATTTATTTTCATTGAAATTCATCATCAGACTAACATTTCCATAAGATGTATTTCAGATACTGTGCATATATATTCATATTTCCCATAAATCTCCACATAGTATTTATCTGAAGTATACACCTATAGAAAAGGGAAAGAAAGAACAAGCAAAAGGGAAAAAACTATGTACTGGTAGGGAGTGATTTTTTTTTTAAACAACGTATTGATTTGTGAGAATAAAATCAGGCCTATGAGGTGTTATGTAGTTAAACCACTTTTCCCAGTATGAATCAAATTGTTCCAACTTATTAATAGATGCTGTTATCTTCTCCATTTTGTAAATGTCCATTATAATTTCCATCCATGTGTTTAACATTGGGCTCTCCTGTGATAACCATTTCCTGGCAAGAGTCTTTTAACCAGCCACCAGCAGAAAATTAATTAAATATTTATCTCTTTTCAACCATTCTTGAGGAATAGACCCAAAATATATCGTCTTATAAGGGTATTTCACATTTAAAGATGTCTTGTAGGGCATTGTGTATCCCACTCCAATAGTCTTTGATAACAGGGCAATCCCAGAAAATATGATAATGGTTTGCATTTTGATTTCCGCAATTTCTCCAGCAAACAGGGAGGTTACTGTCATAAAGGGATTTCTGAGAGGGTGTAATAAAGTATTTTATCAGGTTTTTCCACCCAAATTCCCTCCATTTCTGTGAACTCGTACACTTCCACTGGTACCTCCATATTACTGTCCATTTTTCCTCAGATGTAATTACTCCTTCCTTCCTTCTCCCATTTTTTAATGTATGAAGTTGAATGTGTTTTAAGATTTGACAAACCCTTATACACTCTTGAAATGATTCTACCATTATCTGAATTATATTCTTTTCTAAATAGTTCTATCAAACATGTACTTGCCTTGGTTACACTTTTCACCCTCCTATTAACATAATGTCGCATCTGCCAATATCGATAAAGTCTTGTTTTTCTAATAAGTGTTTCTCTGTAAGCATTTCAAAACTGAACAGTGTTCCTTAAAAGTTGCTGGTGAATGCCATTGAGAAGTCAATGTTCATGCCATCAGGTTGGAGGCTACCCAGATGGAATATAAGGTGTTGTTCCTCCAACCTGAGTGTGGCTTCATCTTTACAGTAGAGGAGTCCGTGGATAGACATGTCAGAATGGGAATGGGATGTGGAATTAAAATGTGTGGCCACTGGGAGATGCTGCTTTCTCTGGTGGACAGAGCGTAGGCGTTCAGCGAAACGGATCTCCCAGTCTGTGTCGGGTCTTGCCAATATAGAACATAGAATAGTACAGCACAGTACAGGCCCTTCGGCCCACAATGTGCCGACCCTCAAACCCTGCCTCCCATATAAGCCCCCACCTGTATAGAAGGCCACATCGGGAGCACCAGACACAGTATATCACCCCAGCCAACTCACAGGTGAAGTGTCACCTCACCTGGAAGGACTGTCTGGGACCCTGAATGGTGGGAAGGGAGGAAGTGTAAGGGTATGTGTAGCACTTGTTCCGCTTACAAGGATAAGTGCCAGGAGGGAGATCGGTGGGGAGGGATGGCGGGGGAACGAATGGACAAGGGAGTCGCGTAGGGAGCGATCCCTGTTTTTAATCCTAGCAGTAGGATTGTCATATAGTGCTTGTATAGTTTTAATAATTGTGTCATGTAGACCAAATCTATGTAAAACTCTAAAGAAAATTACAATTAACCGAATCAAATGCCTTTTAAGCATCCACGCTTATCACTATTGCTTCAATTTCATTTTTTAAATATGGTCCATAATGTGAAGTGTCCTTCGTATATTGTCTTGTGTTTGGCATTGTTGTTTAAAACCTGTCTGATCATTATGTATCAGTGTGGGTAGAAACTCTTCTAATCGTTTGGCCATGATGGAGGTAAATAATCTATAATCTACATTAAGAACAGATGTTGGTCTAAATGACCCACATTCCATTTTATCCTTGCCTTCTTTCGGTATAGCTGAGATTATCGCCTCCTTCCAGCTAGGTGGCATTTGTGCCTTTTTTTAGAGCCCAGTTCAGTGTGGGGAGTAAAACAGGAATTAACTCATTTTTAAATTCTTTATACCACTCTACTGTTTATCCATCTGATCCTGGTGACTTGCTTAATTTAAGCCTACTAATTGCAGTTTTTAGTTCAGCTTCAGTTATGTCAGCAGTCATTGTTCTATTTGGTTCTTCGTTTAAAGTGGGTAACCAGAGAATTCTGGAAGCTGTCAATTTGGGTTATGCTTTCCCCTGGAACTTTGGAGCATAGCTTTGTAAAATACTTCAAAAGTTGCTTGAATTTCACTTAGCTTTTTTTTTAAATCAATTTTGTTCTCGGATCCCGAATTCGATGAATTGTATTTTCTGCTCTTTTTTTTTTCCAGTTTCCACACCAGTATTTTCATTGATTTAGATCCACTTTCATAGTGTCTCTGTTTCAGAAACATTAGATTTTTCCTGATTTCTTGTGTAGCCAAATTATTAAATTAATTCCTAATTTTTAAAATTTCTTCTAATGTATCCTGCACCAAACTCAATTTGTGTTTCTTCTCTAGTTCCTTCATCTTATTTTGTAATTCAATAGACAATAGGTGCAGAAGTAGACCATTCGGCCCTTCGAGCTCGCACCGCCATTCTGAGATCATGGCTGATCATCTACTATCAATACCCAGTTCCTGCCTTGTCCCCATAACCCTTGATTCCCCTATCCATAAGATACCTATCTAGCTCCTTGAAAGCATCCAGAGAATTGGCCTCCACTGCCTTCTGAGGCAGCGCGTTCCACACCTCCACAACTCTCTGGGAGAAGAAGTTCCTCCTCAACTCCGCCTAAATGACCTACCCCTTATTCTTAAACCATGCCCTCTGGTACTGGACTCTCCCAGCATCTGGAACATACTTCCTGCCTCTATCTTGTCCAAACCCGTAATAATTTTATATGTCTCAATCAGATTCTCCTCTCAATCTCCTTAATTCCAGCGTGTACAAGCCCAGTCTCTCTAACCTCTCTGCGTAAGACAGTCCAGACATCCCAGGAATTAACCTAGTGAACCTACGCTGTACCTCCTCCACAGCCAGGATGTCCTTCCTTAACCCTGGAGACAAAAACTGCGCACAATACTCCAGGTGTGGTCTCACCAGGGCCCTGTACAAATGCAAAAGGATTTCCTTGCTCTTGTACTCCATTCCCTTTGTAATAAAGGCCAACATTCCATTAGCCTACTGCACTTGCTCATTCACCTTCAGAGACTGATGAACAAGTACTCCTAGATCTCTTTGTATTTCTCCCTTACCTAACTCCACACTGTTCAGATAATAATCTGCCTTCCTTTCTTGCTCCCAAAGTGAATAACCTCACACTTATTCACATTAAACGCCATCTGCCAAGTTTCTGCCCACTCACCCAGCCTCTCCAAGTCACCTTGAATTCTCCTAACATCCTCATCACATGTCACACTGCCACCCAGCTTAGTATCATCAGCAAACTTGCTGATGTTATTCACAATGCCTTCCTCTAAATCATTGACGTAAATCGTAAACAGCTGTGGTCCCAATACCGAGCCCTGTGGCACCCCACGAGTCACCACCTGCCATTCCGAGAAACACCCATTCACTGCTACCCTTTGCTTTCTATCTGCCAACCAGTTTTCTATCCATGTCAATATTCTCCCCCCAATGCCATGAGCTCTGATTTTACCCACCAATCTCCTATGTGGTACCTTATCAAATGCCTTTTGAAAGTCAAGGTACACCACATACACTGGATCTCCCGCGTCTATCTTCCTGGTTACATCCTCAAAAAACTCCAATAGATTAGTCAAACATGATTTGCCCTTGGTAAATCCATGCTGACTCGGCCCAGTCTTATCACTGCTATCAAGATATGCCGCTATTTCATCTTTAATAATGGACTCTAGCATCTTCCCCACTACTGATGTTCGGCTAACAGGGCGATAGTTCTCTGTTTTCTTCCTCCCTCCTTTCTTAAAAAGTGGGATAACATTAGCCATTCGCCAATCCTCAGGAACTGATCCTGAATCTGAGGAACATTGGAAAATGATCACCAATGCATCCGCAATTTCCAGAGCCACCTCCTTTAGTACCCAAGGATGCAGACCATCTGGACCTGGGGATTTGTTAGCCTTCAGTCCCATCAGTCTACTCATCACCATTTCCTTCCTAATGTCAATCTGTTTCAGTTCCTCTGTACCCTATGTCCTTGGCTCATCCATACATCTGGGAGATTGCTTGTGTCTTCCCTAGTGAAGACAGATCCAAAGTACTTATTAAATTCATCTGCCATTTCTCTGTTTCCCATAACAATTTCTCCCAATTCATTCTTCAAGGGCCCAACATTGTTCTTAACTATCTTCCTTCTCTTCACATACCAAAAAAAAAACTTTTGCTATCCTCCTTTATATTCCTAGCTAGCTTGCGTTCATACCTCATTTTTTCTCCCCGTATTGCTTTTTTAGTTAAGTTCTGTTGCTCCTTAAAAATTTCCCAATCATCCGTCTTCCCACTCACCTTAGCTCTGTTATACTTTTTTAATGCTATGCTATCTCTGACTTCCTTTGTCAACCACTGTGGCCACTTTCCCCCCTTTGAATCCTTCCTTCTCCGGAGGATGAACTGATTTTGCACCTTGTGCATTATTCACAAGAATACCTGCCATTGCTGTTCCACTGTCTTTTCTGCTGGGATATCCGACCAGTCAACTTTGGCCAGCTCTTCCCTCATGGCTCTATAGTCTCCTTTGTTCAACTGCAATACTGACACTTCTGATCTGCCCTTATCCCTCTCAACTTGCAGATTAAAAACTTATCATATTATGGTCACTACCTCCTAGTGGCTCCTTTACTTCAAGATCACTTATCAAATCCTGTTCATTGCACAACAGTAAATCCAGAATAGCCTTATCCCTGGTCAGCTGTCATACAAGCTGCTCCAAAAATGCATCCCGTAGGCACTCTATAAACTCCCTATACTGGGGTCCAGTACCAACCTGATTTTCCCAGTTCACCTGCATGTTGAAATCCCCCATAACTACTGCAACATTCCCTTTGCCACATGCCATTGTTAACTTGCACCCAATATCCATGCTACTGTTTGGGGGCCTGTAGATAACACCTATTGGGGTCTTTTTGCCCTTACTGTTTCTCAGTTCTATCCACACTGACTCTAATGTTTTATTCCTTATTTTTTTTCTTATGAAGATATCGCTATAATCTTCCCTCTTAAGACAGCCTTCAGAGTATCCCATAAAATGGGAGGTGAAACCTCTCCATTATCATTGAATTCTAAGTGAAGACCAATTTCTTTTTTTATTTTGTTCCTTAAAATAGGGATCACTGAGTAGACGTGAATTTAGTTTCCAAATAGTATCCTTTGGTTGTAGGTCAAAATCAACAGATAAATATATAGGTGTATGGTCACTTATTGTTCCAATTCCACAGGTGTTTATTTTGTCCTTATCTTTTCCAAATGTTATGAAGTAGTCTATTTTTGTATATAAAGAATGGGGGGCAGAATAATGAGTGTAATCCCTTCTGTCGGGGAAGAGGTCTCCATATATCAACTAGACCAACATCCTCAAAGTGTGTTAACTTTCTTATGTAAGGACTTTGTTTCATATGTGTTTTTACTGGAAGAGTCTAACTTTGGTTGTAATTTTAAATTTAACTCTCCCCGACATATCAAGAGACCTTCTGTTTCCGTTACCATAATATTAGTAATTTTCTGGGAGAAACTAATATCACTTCCTGGGAGTATGTATGTATTCAATAGAGTAACTGAATTCCCATCTATATTCCCCTTACCAGAATATATCTGCCCTTCTTATCTCCCATTTCGAATACTTTTTCAAAATTTAGCTTGCTTGAGATGAGAATAGCAACTCCTTTCCTATGTCCTGATTTATATGGAGAGGAACAAATTAGAAATGAAATATCTTTATTGTCATTGTATAGTACAATTTGTCATGCATCAATACAGCGAAAATAAGTTTGCAACTCTCGTACTCAATGCTATAAAACAACAAATAAAATAAATAATAAATAAAATCAGATAACCAGCCAGTACAAGCAATGTCCAGCAGTACAAAAGCGCAACTCAGATGCATGATAGCCATAAAACCATTCTCATTAATTTTCCATGCTCATTATCACTTAAGTGAGTTTCCTGTAAATATACTACATGACCTTGTTCTTTTTTCATTTTTGATAGAATTTTACTGTTTGATTGAACTTAGTCCTTTGATATTAAAAGAAATGAATTTTAATTTGTCCTTAGCCAAGTGTATTTATCTGTCAGTTTATCATTGAAATTAGTATAATAGAACTTGGTCGATCTACTCCCTGAACAAATAAGAACCAAGAAACGCGAATGAAAAAGGAAGGTAATGAAGGTGTGATTCTGAGGCTGAGGTCTCTAGTAGATGACCCTGGGCTGAGCTAGAGGACACATCTAGCTGTGGGGATAGCCCCTCCTACCTGTGAGTTGAGGGCCCCCACTGCAGTACCCATAAAAGTAAGTGGAAAAAGTCTATATCCATTACACAGAAAAAACTTCCCTGTGTATTCCTCCTATGTATATATTCTCATTCAGGTGGGGAAAAAGGAGTGAATGAATGAATAAAAAATAAAATAATTGAGTAATATAAAGTCCACATTGTAATATGTAGTTCTTGAGATAAATATAGCATGATCTATTTTTGCTTCTGTTTAGCTTATCAACACTTGAAATTAGACGTTATGGCTCTTCTGGAGGGGGTGAGGGCTGTCTTGTGAAAATTCAGTCTCTCCCTGATATTCTTCTCTTGCCCTCCTCCCGTTCTCTGCTTTCTCGGTGCTCCCACTATTTCCCAAGCGGAGTGGGATAGCTGCTCAGGCAGGCTTTCCCTCAGTGTGATCACGCTGACGGGCAACCGTCTGTCCTTCATGATTTCCTTTTCCACTGTCTGATACAGCTGTGTCCCGTCTTCATAAAACACTCACAGCTTAGCAGGGTACGGAGTCTGGAAGCTAATCTTTCTCTGCTTTAACAATCGCTTCACTTCAGAATATTCCTTGCGTTTCTGCAGGATCGTTGGGGGGTAATCTTAATCAAAATATATTAATCTCTCGTTCGAAAATGTCGCCGCCTTTCCCCGGGCCTTGCGCAGAATCTCTGCTTTGGTTTTGTAGCGAAGGAATCTGATTGCTATTGACCATGGTTTATCTTCCCTGTCCCCAGAGGGCCTTGGGACAAGCGCACAGTGTGCTCTCTCGATGTCAAGTTCCATAGTTGGGGAAATCTCTGGCGTGTCCCACAGTAACTTTTCTACAAACCCCACCATAGACAACCCCTCCATTCCTTCGGGAACGTTATATATCCTGATATTCTTCCGTTGTGACCTTCCTCCTTAGTCAAGTATTCTATTTTCTTGTTGATTCAACACTTTTCATCTTGCTTGGCACCCGTTCCACGTTTTGAACGTGATCTTCCACCTTTTCAATTCGTGTCTCTGCCTCCGCTATTTTTTGATTAACATTGGTGAGCTCTGACTTAATATCATTTAGTTGCTGTTTTATGTCTTTGCGAAAGTCCCGTATCTCTTCCAGAATTTTTACTAATTTGCAGCTTCGCCGGAACGAGGCCCAGCATCAGCCTTGTTACCACGCGCTCGTGTAGGAGAGCCGCTTGTTGCAACCCCCTCATCTGCAGGCTCCGCAGTGACGCTTTTTGATCTCCATTCCTTTTCCTCATTCTTGTCCCCCTTACCAGTTCAAGTATTTTTGAGCGATCTTGTGTTCGGCGGATTAACGGGGCAAAATAAGCATTTTTCCAGAGGAGCTATTATTTTAGGCTACCATTCTGGACGATGATGTCACTGGAACCTGTTTGTCAGTCTTTGTAGCTTTTCATTGATTGTATTTCTTGTTCCACTGTGAATGCCTGCAAGAAAATCATCCTCTGGAGTCATTTGATACTTTGATAATAAATTTACTTTGATCTTTCAACCTAACACGGTCAAGAGTCCAGTGTTGCAGCACTGGACTGGTTATTGGCAATCTATTTTATGCAGACCTTACTCATCTCCCCTTATCTTTACACGTGCTCAAGGCAGAACTGTCTCTGCTGCTCACTTTGACAGCTCCTTATCTCTGCTCTCCCACTGAACTTTAGTTTTGTTCTTTCCTGTGGTCTCTTCCCTATCGGTAATTCAGTGAAGCCCACCCTGGTCGAAATGCTCATCTGTCTGAATTAGCGTAATGCTACCTGTAAAAGTGCCGGCTGGTGGCATAGTGGCATCAGCACCGGACTTTGGAGCAAAGGTTCCTGAGTTCAAATCCAACCGGCTTCCTAGGCACACTTTCCATTCGTGCTGGGTCGAGCGTCAAGCTAGCAACTCGACCTCGTAGAAAAAGAAATTGCCTGCTACAGAAACATCAACAGCAGAAAAAATTGATGGCCTATGCTCTCTCGTGAGTTTAAAAGGCAATTTCCTTCCTTTTTTTTTAAACTTAGAAGTGCCTGCAGCCCGGGTTTGTTTCCAGCCACTGCATGTAAGGAATTTGCATGCTCTTCCCATGTCTACGTGGGTTCCCTCTGGGTGCTGTGGGCTTCCACATGCCAGAGACATATGGGTTAGTAGGTTAATTTGTCAAGGGTGTAATTGGGTCAGGGGGATCCTAAACTAATAGTACTGTTGCTTCATGGCTTCAGAGACCTGACCTCCACTGCTCCCTGCAGCTCCATGGGTTTCCCCATATTCTCCCATTTCCTCCCACGTCTCACACAAATCAATGCGTTGCATGCCTGTGGTACGTTCCCCTGGTGGATAGGAGTGAGAGGGAGAATAAAAATGAGGTGAGTGTGAAGGGTACTTGGAGCAACTTGGCTAGAGCAGCTTCTGTGGGGGATGCAGCAATTGTCAGATCTACATGTGCTCCAGAATCAAGTGTATGACTGACTCTGTAAAGGGCATGTGAGTGGTCCATATAGACCTAGTGGGCCAGCAGGACTCAATCTAAACTGAATGCCCTGGAATCTGAGTCTGGCCCAAGGTCTAGAGGCCTGTCCTGAGTTTGTGTGTGCGAGAGAGAGAGAGAGAGAGAGAGACAGACACACACACACACAGAGAAAGGGGCTTCTTTTGTATTCTGCTGAACATTATGGGCACCAGAATGTGAGCTGCACCCAGCACCATGTTAAGTAGTGTCAGTCATTGTTATAAACAGCACACTTCACTGTATCTCAATGCATGTGCCTCAGTACGGTGGGTTAATGGTCTCCCTGTGCTACAAGTACTCCACATTTCACCGCCTGAATGGACATGATAAATATGAATGTGCCTCAGTGTGGTGTGTTAATGCTCTCTCCGTGCTCCAGGTTTACATGCACCTTCCCCAGACCGACAACAAGAAGAAGATCATCATTACAGAGGAGGGGGAGTTCAAAGCTCTGCAGGAGTGGATTCTGGAGACAGACGGCGTCAGCCTGATGCGAGTGCTGAGTGAGAAAGATGTGGACCCTGTCCGCACCACCTCTAATGATATTGTGGAGATCTTTACGGTAAATGTTTGGCCTCTACTTCCCTTTCTGATGGGTTGGTGCTTGGGGAAGGGTTGCTGGCTATTTTAAATAGCACTGCTGCATACCTGATTGTGGCTGTGATGATCACATGTAGGAGCAAGCCATTCGGCCTGTTGTGCTCTGCTAGCTGATTTAGTCAGCACTGTCCAATCAGTGCCCGTACTTCAGTCCTTTCTGCAATCCCGGAATACTTTCCATGGGTCTGATGACTGTGCTGGGCTAGTGTAGCAGTTCGCATCACAGTTTACAGCTCTAGCTGCAATATTGGGGTTCACTTCCCACTGCAGTCTGAAAGGAATCTGTACGTTCTCCCCGTGACTGTCTGCATTTCCTCCCACTTTCCAAGGCGTACAAGTTATAAATTGTGGGTATGCTATGTTGGTAGTTGATGTAAATGACACATTTCACTTTTTTTTTGTACATGTGACAAATAAATCCTGACGTATTGTCACCAAGATACAGTGAAAAGCTTGTCTTGCATACTCTTCATACGGATCGGATCACAGTGCACTGAGGTCAAACAATAACAGAATGCAGACTCAATGTAACAGCTACAGAGAAAGTGCAGGCTCATAATGAGGTAGATTGAGGTGAAAAGTCCATCTTATTGTACAAGAGATCTGTTCAAAAGTTTGACAGTGGGATAGAAGCTGTCCTCGAGGCTGGTGGTATGTGCTTTCAGTCTTCTGCCTGATGGGAGAGGAAGAGAGAATGTCTGGAGTAAGTGGGGTCTTTGATTATGCTGTCTTGTTTACTGAGACAATGAGAAGTGCAGACAGTCCATGAAGAGGAGGCTGATTCCTGTGATGTGCTGAGCTATTTCCACAACTCTTTACAGTTTTTTCTTGTCACGGCAGAGCAGTTGCTGTACCAAGCTGTGGTGTACTCAGACAGGGTGTTGTCTGCAGTGCATCCGTAAAAACGTGTGGGTCAATGGGGACATGCTGAATTTCTTTAGCCTCCAAAGGAAGTAATACTGCTAGATAAACAAGCTATCCAATCCCAGCTCAGGCACTTCATTGTTTTCTCTGAGCTGCCACTGGGTGGTGGTTTAAAGGATATTTACCAATCTTTGTTCACTTGTCTGCGTCTGTTCCAGGTCCTGGGCATCGAGGCTGTGCGGAAAGCCTTGGAACGGGAACTGTACCACGTCATCTCCTTTGATGGTTCCTATGTCAACTACCGCCACTTGTCCCTGCTGTGTGACACTATGACATGCCGTGGACACTTAATGGCCATCACTCGGCACGGAGTGAACCGCCAAGACACGGGGCCACTCATGAAGTGCTCCTTCGAGGAAACGGTAATGTCAGAGTCCCACAGTAACCTGTCCCAAAAAACTGATTTCCATCAGGGTTTTGGCATGTGGTGGGAGTAGTCTGCTCAGTAACAGGCCCTTGTTAGCACCACCTCCCAGGGTAAAGAACCAGACCTTCCATGGGGATCTGCAGGTTTCTAGTGCAGTATCGAGGGAGAACTGCTTTAGCTTTGAAATAGGGGTGAGGGAGGGCCTCCTCTCGCGGGTGGAGTTGAGGCAGCACCACCTTGCCACTGGAGGAGGGTGAAGGGAGCTCTGTGGTTCTAATGAGCAGCAGGAGTGTTCCAGTGGGTAGGATGAGCCTAGCCAGTGTTCCTTTGACCACCTCATTTTCAGGTGACCCAGTCATTATCTATTAGCGGGAGCACATTGTGCTGAAGCAACATACATCAAAAACACTGGAAGACCAATCACAAACAAGAGAAAATCTGCAGATGCTGGAAATCCAAGCAATACACACACACAAAATGCTGGAAGGCAGTCCCTATGGAAAAAGGGTACAGTTGACATTTTTGGGCTGAGACCCTTCATCAGGACTGAAGAAAAAAAGATGAGTCAGAGAGACTCTGGTCTCAGCCTGAAGCTGTTTAATTCTCCATCTTAGATACTACCTAAATTGCTGAGTTCTGCCAGCATCTCTTTCTGCATCTCTGTTTACAATGGAAGCTTTTTGGTGGTTGGGGGTGGGTGGGTCATAGAGCACTGCAGCACATAAGTCTGCACCTGGACCGTAGCCCACCCATCCATGTTCGTATCCAGGCTTCTCTTACGTGCTGCAGCCAAATCCACATCCACTGACATCTCGTCCCACACTTACCACCCTCTGAGCGCAGGTTCTCCCTAATTATTTCACTGTTTACCATAAACCCATGACCTCTAGTTCTAGTCTCACCCATCCTCAGTAGGAAAACCCTGCTGGCATTTACACTATACCTCCATCAAATATCCCTTCATTCTCTTGTGCTCCAGGGAATAAGGTCCTAACATTCAACCTTTCACTATAACTCAGGAACGTTCCCACTTCCTGTACTCAGTACTGTTTTATAAAGACCAGTGTGCCCAGAATTTTTGACCCACCCACCTTTTGCAGCTGCAGACCCTCCAGTAACCCTGTTCTGCCTCTGTCTGCCCTCAGGTGGATGTTCTGATGGAGGCTTCAGCCCACGGTGAGATGGACCCCATGAAAGGGGTGTCTGAGAACATCATGCTAGGGCAGCTGGCTCCTGCGGGCACTGGTGCCTTTGACCTACTGCTAGACGCCGAGAAGTGCAAGTACGGCATGGAGATCCCCACCAACATCGGCGGGCTGGGAATTGGAGGACGTGAGTACCTTGAACTGTCTGCATTCAGGCGCTGGAGGAGAGAGCATGCGAGGAATGGGAGTGGAAAGGAGGGGAGATTGGAGAGCTGTGTCATGGTGCCAGTCTGATGAACCAAGAGCATTTCATAAATATTAATCCCTTCCTTGGCCTGAAAACCTTACGTCCACAACTCATCCAGACAAAGGAAGTGAGGGGTATTGAGTTTGGGATACAGGATTCATCCAAGATCTTAACACAACAATGGGCTCTGGCCTCGATTGTATGGGCTTGCATTGTATTCCTGAACTGTTGCTGTCAATACAATGTTATGATAAATAAAGCTAATCTTTAATTTTGTTTTCCCAGCCACTGGGATGTTCTTTGGCTCTGCTCCCAGCCCAATGGGAGGGATGTCTCCAGCCATGACTCCATGGAACCAGGGAGCCACTCCTGCATATGGAGCCTGGTCACCGAGTGTGGGTGAGTGTTAAGACCATGGTAAGCAGGCAAACTCTCTTACCTTCTCCCCATAACCTTTGCCTTTACTAATCAAGAGCCTATTAACCTCCCCTTTAATACAGCCAATGAGTTTGCATCCACAATGGTCTATGGCAACAATTCCACAGATTCGCTACCCTCTGGCTCCTTCTGTTCCAAAGGGATGTCCTTGCATTCTGAACCTGTGTCCTCAGGTCCTTGACTTTGACACTATAGGGAACATCCTCCCCACATCCACTCTATTGAGGCCTTTGGATATTCGATAGATTTCAATGAAAACTTCCCTCCCCCCACCCCCACAAATCATTCTTCTAAATTCGTGAGTACAGTTCCAGAGCCAGCAAACCCTCGTGTGTTAACCCTTTCATTCCCTGGATCATTTGCATAAACCTCCTCTGGACCAGCTTATTCTTAAATAAGGGACTCTAAACTGCTCTCAGTACTCCATATATAGCCTGACCAATCCTTAAAGCCTCAGCATCACAGCCTTGCTTTTTTACTCTAGTCCTCTCGAAATGAATGTAAGATTAATTCCTTTCATGCATGGTAGATGCTGTTACACAACTGAGTGTGCTGGACTTCTGCTTGCAGTGTGATCATTTGATTTGTGGGTTTTTTTGTGTTTCAGGCAGTGGGATGACTCCAGGAGCTGCCGGCTTCTCTCCCAGTGCAGCTTCCGATGCCAGCGGATTTAGTCCTGGATACTCTCCAGCCTGGTCCCCAACCCCTGGTTCACCAGGGTCCCCAGGGCCCTCCAGTCCCTACATCCCATCACCAGGTAAGTACCAAGCACAGACCACCTACAGGGCTCTCCTCTGTTTGGCCATTCAGCCTAGCTGCTCTCTGCTGGACCAGTTCACCCACCACCTTTCAGCCTGCTGATGATCCCCTCCCCCAAGCCACCACACACACCTCCACTCCCTTGTCATGCAAGAGTGACTTCCATATGATCTTAGAGTGAGGTTTCTCCTGATTTCTTGACTGGACCTTAATGGCATATTTCCTATCATAGGGTGACCAAAACTAAACGCAATTTTTTTTTAAGTGGCCTCATCAATGTCGTGTAAAACTGCAACATAACTTCCCAATTTCTGTACTCTATGCCTAATAAATATTGAAACCTCATTGATCCACCAACACCTCTACTTCCTCAGGAGGCTAAAGAATATCCCTGTTGACTCTTAGAAAGGTTTAGTCGATGCACCATAGAAAGCATTGTCTGGTTGTGCACATCATAGTAACTAGCCCCCTCCATGAAGGGTCTTGGCCTGAAATGTTGACTGCTTATTCCCCTCCATAGATGCTGCCCGACTTGAGTTGCTCCAGCACAGTGTGTGTGTCTCTGAATTTACAGCATCTGCAGAATCTCTTGTTTATAATCTCTTCGTACTCCTTCCCACCAGGAGGGGCAATGTCCCCCAGCTACTCGCCAACTTCTCCTGCCTATGAGCCGAGGTCTCCGGGCGGTTACACCCCGCAGAGCCCCAGCTACTCACCAACGTCCCCCTCCTACTCGCCCACCTCGCCCTCCTACTCTCCCACCAGTCCGAACTACTCCCCCACCTCGCCCTCCTACTCTCCCACCAGCCCCAGTTACAGCCCCACCTCTCCCAGTTACAGCCCCACCAGCCCCTCCTACTCTCCCACCTCACCTTCCTACTCTCCTACCTCTCCCAGCTACAGCCCTACCTCTCCCAGCTACTCTCCCACCTCGCCTAGCTACTCACCCACCTCACCCAGCTATTCACCCACTTCTCCCTCCTACTCTCCTACATCGCCCTCCTACTCTCCTACGTCACCCTCCTATTCGCCCACTTCACCCTCTTACTCCCCAACAAGCCCAAGCTATTCTCCCACCTCGCCCAATTACACTCCCACCTCACCCAACTACAGCCCCACTTCTCCAAGTTACAGCCCCACCTCACCCAGTTACACTCCTACCTCTCCCAATTACAGTCCCACCTCTCCAAGCTACAGCCCCACATCACCCAGTTACAGCCCCACCTCACCCAGCTACTCTCCCTCCAGCCCTCGCTACACACCCCAGTCCCCCACATACACACCCAGCTCTCCCAGCTACAGCCCCAGCAGCCCAAGCTACTCCCCAACCAGTCCCAAGTACTCTCCCACCAGTCCCTCCTACAGCCCCAGCTCTCCAGAGTACACCCCCACCTCTCCCAAGTACAGCCCTACTAGTCCCAAGTACTCACCCACCTCCCCAAAATACTCTCCCACCTCTCCCACATACTCGCCCACAACCCCCAAGTATTCACCCACCAGCCCTACCTACTCACCTACCTCCCCCGTATACACCCCCACCTCCCCAAAGTACTCGCCCACCTCACCCACTTACTCACCCACTTCCCCAAAGTACTCACCCACTTCTCCCACCTACTCACCCACCAGCCCCAAGGGCTCCACCTACTCACCCACCTCCCCTGGTTACAGCCCCACCTCCCCCACATACAGCCTCACCAGCCCTGCCATCAGTCCAGAGGACAGCGACGAGGAGAACTAAAGGAGCGAAGGTGGGGAGAGTGAGCCAGCAAGAGCTACAGTCCATTCACCGTGCCCTCTGCCATGTGTACACGGACCATGCCAGTCTCCTCTCCTCGGTACATGTCCTCTTGGGCGTGAACTCCTCTTTTATACTAACGTTGCGGGATAGAAATGGAGGAACAATGAATTTCTGGAAAGAATTTTAACAACCCAGAAGATTTGGAATGAATGGAAATTCAAGCTGTACAATTTGAATATGTATATTTTTTGGACCCTTTTCAATTGCGGGTGCATTAATGGGTTTTAATTGAAGGTTTCAGCCAACCTTTCTTCTTCTTCCCTGCTTTAATGCACCAGGATGTGTGAATTTCATTTTTTTGGAAATGACTCTACTGAACTTGTTTGTGGGCCTTCCTGGTACCCCAAGGGCAACAGGCTGGCTTTGTCTGTCAAGCCGAACTGATTTATTTATACAATGTGATTTGAGCTCTAAGGACATCAGCTATGAGAGACTTCATTCCATCTGGAAAGAAGCTGCTCGTGGGGGATGGCGGGTGCAGTAGCTCAGATGATGGCTGGAAGAAGCCCCTCCCTTCCACATCTCTGCAGTGTAGCTGGAGGTGGGTTCTTTTGTGTTTTTTTTTAGGATAATGTGAGGGAGGGGTGAGTTGGTTTTTCTTAACCATCAAACTGTAAATCCTGTGACTTCAGCTGTACAAAGTTGGGGGGGGGTGGCTGGGAGCTAAGAAAGTGATTTAATAAGCAGCACCAATCAGCTGCCAGTTTGTGTACAGATCATTTACTAGTCTTTTTCTGGTTTTCTCTTTGGAAATGTTGAAAAAGTGCTTAACAATAAAAGTTTTACTAATTTTTGTGGAGTTCTGGACTGCTGTTCCTATTTTCTACAAAATGTTCTTGCTGAAATATAATTTGTCATTCTGTGGTTTGTAGTGTCATTAATGTTCAAAACACTTGAAGTGATGGGGACATCCGTATTCAACCCATACCACAAAAATGAGCTTTCAGCAGCAGCAGGGCAATATATGACAAACAGCAGTTAAACCTCTCAATTGCAATGCAGCAGGAGGTACAGATGTCCACTGTCCACTTGAGGCTGAAGAAGGCTGCTTACCCTGTGGTGAAAGTGTGTGTGTGTGTGTGTGTGTGTTATTATTTTGTACATTGTATCATTCTACCAAACATGTGAACCTGCTGTGTTAGTGCCAGAATGTGTGGGAACACTTGCAGGCTCCCCACCACTTCATTGAGTGTGTTGGTTCTGAATGTAGAAAAACATAGAAAACATACAGCACAATACAGGCCCTTGGGCCCACAAAGCTGTGCTGAACATGTCCGAACCTTAGAACTACCTAGACTTTACGCATAGCCCTCTTTTTCAAAGCTCCATGTAGCCATCCAAGAGTCTCTTAAAAGACCCTATCGTTTCCGCCTTCACTGCTGCTGGCAGCCCATTCCACACACTCCACTCTGCATTTTTTAAAAAAAAAAAACACTTACCCCTGACATCTCCTCTGTACCTACTTCCAAGTAAATGACACATTCCACTGTGTCCATGTACACGTGAACTTCAGTTCTGAATGCCCTTTTAATGTTTGCACGATTTGTGTTTTTTTTCCTTGCACATTGGGTGTTTGGTCTTTATTTTTAATGGGTCCTATTGGATTCCTTTGTTTTGTGGCTGCAAAGAGATGAATATCAAAGTTATATAAAGTATAGTACTTTTATAATGTACTTTGAATCTGCAGTCCCGCACCACCAGGTTCAAGTACAGCAACTTATCCAGCTATTTATTCTTGAACCACTACACTAGGCACTAAAACAGACTTTTTTTCTTGTACACAAAGTGTATAATTTGTTCTTGTCAGTGCGCCTTTCGATACTATCTACCTGTGCTACTGTAGGTGCAGTTCTCATTGCCCTTGTGCATACATGCATATGGCAATAAATTCTATTTTATCCTAAGTTATTTAGAAATCACACAAAGTAAATAATGATACATGGACATAGAGTAGAAAAGCTAGGGCAGCCTCTAAGATTAATGAGATAATCTTATCTGTCACATGTACAGTGCCTATATTTTTTTTTAAAAAGTATTTGCCCTCTTGGAAGTTTTCATGTTTTATTGTTTTACAACAATGAATCAGAATGTAATTTGGCTTTTTTGATACAAATCAACAGAAAAGTCTCATGTCAAGCAATTTTCTACAAACTGATCTAAATGTATTACAATTACTAAACAAAATAATTGATTGCATAATTACCATCCTCAAGTCAGTATTTAGTAGATGCACTTTGGCAGCATTTACAGTCTTGAGTCTCTGGATAGGTCTCTATCAGCTTTACACATATCCTTTCCCCTTTCTTTACAAAACTGCTCAAGCTCTGTCAAATTGCATGGAGATCATGAGTGAACAGCCTTTTCAAGTCTAGCCACAAATTCTCAATGGGACTGAGGACTGGGTTCTGACCTGGTGCCTCCAAGACATTAACACTGTTGTTTTAAGCCATTCCTGTGTAGCTTTGGCTTTATGCTTGGGGGTCATTGTCTTGCTGGAAAACAAACCTTCTCCCAAGTTGCAGTTCTCTTGAAGACTGCATCAGGTTTTCCTCCAGGATTTCCATGAATTTTGCTGCATTCATTTCTCTACCTTCATAGAATCATAGAAATCTACAACACATTACAGAAACTTCAGCCCACAATGTTGTGACGACCATGTAACCTACTCTAGAAACTACCTAGAATTACCTACAGCATAGCCCTCTATTTTCCATGTACCCAGCTAAGTCTCTTAAAAGATCCTATAGTATCCACCTCTACCATTGTCACTGGCAGTGCATTCCACACACCCACCATTCTGTGTATGTGTGTGTGGGTGGACTTAACTCTGACAGCCCCCACCCCCCCCTGTACCTTCTTCCAAGCACCTTAGAACTATGTCCCCTCATGTTAGCCATTTCAGCCCTGGGGAAAGGCCTCTGGCTATTCACATGATCAATGCCTCTCATCTTGTATACCTCTATCAGGTTATCTCTCATCCTCCATCACTCCAGGGAGCTCCAAGTTTACTCAACCTATTCTCATAGGCATAGGGTCTGACTAATGTCTTGTATAGCTTTAACATTACCTCATGGCTCTTGAACTCAATCCTACGGTTATTGAAGGCCATCACACCATGCACCTTCTTAACACTGTCAACCTGCGCAGCAGCTTTGGGTGTCCTATGGTCATGGACCCCAAGATCTCACTGATCCTCCACACTGCCAAGAGTCTTGCCATTATTATTATATTCTATTTTCAAATTTGACCGACTAAAATTAACCACTTCACACTTATCTGGGTTGAATTCCATCTGTCCAGTTTTGCATCCTATTGATATCTTACTGTAACATCTGACAACCCTCCAGACTAACCACAACAGCCCCAACTTTTGTGCCATCAGCAAATTTACTAACCCATCATTCTACTTCTTCAACCAGGTCATTTATAAAAATCACAAAGAGGAGGAGCTCCAGAACAGATCTCTGCGGAGCACCACTGGTCACTGACGTGTATGCAGAATACAAACCATCTACAACCACCCTTTGCCTTCAGTGGGCAAGCCAGTTCTGGATCTACAAAGTACAGTCACCTTGGATCCTATGCTCCCTTATTTTCTGAAGGAGCCTTGCATGGGGGACCTTATCAAATGCCTTACTGAAATCCATATACACTACATCCACTGCTCTACCTTCATCAATGTGTTTTGTTGCATCTTTTAAGAATTCAGTTAGGCTCGTAAGGCACAACCTGCCCTTGACAAAACCAGGTTGACTATTCCTAATCAGATTGTCTCTCCAAATACTCATAAATCCTGCCTCTCAGGATCTTCCAACAACTTACCCACCACTGAAGTCAGACTCACTAGTCTATAATTTCCTGGGTTATCTCTACTCCCTTTCTCAAACAAGGGAACAACATCTGCAACCCTCCAATCCTCTGGTATCTCTCCCGTCCCTATTGATGATGCAAAGATCATTGCCAGAGTCTCAGCAATCTCCTCCCTCACTTTTCGGAGTAGCCGGAGTATCTTGTCTGGTCCTGGTGGCTTGTCTAACTTAATACCTTTTGACAGCTCCAGCACATCCTCTTTCTTAACGTCTTTTACACTCAAGCATTTCAGTCCACTGTATGTCATCCTCACAATTATGAAAGTCCTTTTCACTGAAGCAAAGTATTCATTTAAGTACCTCCGCTACCTCCTCTGACTCCATGCACGTTTCCACTATCGCACCTGATTGGTCTTATTCTCACATGGCTCATCCTCTTGCTCTTCACATACTTGTAGAATGCCTTGGGGTTTTCCTTTATCCTGCTCACCAAGGCCTTCTCATGGCCCCTTCTAGCTTTCCTAATTTTGTTCTTGAGCTCCTTCCTGGCACCCTTGTAACTTCCTAGAGCTCTAACAATGCCTAGTTTCTTGAACTTTTCATAAGACTTTCCTTTCTTCTTAACTAGATTTTCTACACCATGGTTCTTTTACCCTACCATCCTTTCCATGCCTCAATGGAACATAGCTATGCAGAAAGCCATGCAAATGTTCCCTGAACAGTTGCCACATTTCAGCCGTGCATTCCTCTGAGAAGCTCTGTTCCCAATTTATGTTCCCAACTTCCTGCCTAATAGCATATTTCCCCCTACCCCAATGAAATGTTTTCCCAAATTGTCTGCTCCTATCCCTCTCCAGCGCTGTGGTAAAGGAGACAGAGTTGTGAACACCTTGACTGCACACAGGTTTATATTCACAAGCCTTCCAGGGCCTGCTGCAGTGAAGCATCCCCACGGCATGATGCAGCCACCACCATGCTTCACAGTAGGGATGGTGTGTTTTTGATGATGTGTGGTGTTTGGCTTGCACCAAACATAGCATTTAGTCTAATGGCCAAAAAGCCCAATTTTGGTTTCATCAGACCATAGAACCTTTCAACTGACTTCAGTCTCCCTCGTGCCTTCTGGCAAACTAGCCCAGATTTCATGTGAGTTTTTTTTCAGCAGTGGATTTAATGTAAAACAATAAAACACTGGGGGTGGGGGAGCTGGATACCTTTTATAAGTACTGTACATTGAAGCATACAGTGAATTGTGTTTTCTGTAACAAATCAGTGAGGATCATGCTTCTGGTGCTGACATAGCAAGCCCACACCTGAACAAACCAATACACTTTTAACGTGGGAGGAAACTCCAGTGCTCATGGGGTTAATGTATAAACTTCTTACAGACAGTGGTGGGAATCGAACCCTCATCAGGACCGCTGGCAATGTGCTAACCACTAGCAGGGTTTGTGTCACCCTGCTGGGGAGAGACAAAGGGTAAGGAGTCTAATTCTAGACCTGTTCCTATGGACTGAACCCCCCAATGTACCCCAAGACGAAGACCATAAGATATTGAAGCAGACTCAGCCCATTTGGTCCTTAGTGTCTGTTCTGCCATTTGATCTTGGCTGATTCATTTCCCTCTCAACCCCACTTATGGCAACGAATTCCACAGATTCACCACCCTCTGGCTAAAGATGCTCCTTCTCATCTCTGTTCTAAATGAATGTTCCTCTAAGGCTGTGCCCTCAGGTTCTAGTCTCCCACACTATAGGAAGCATCCTTTCCACCTCCACTCTTCGATAGTTCAAAATTTGATAGGTGTCAATGAGATTCTGTCTCCCACCCCACCCCCCAAACGTTATTGTAAATTCCAGGAATACAGGCCCAGAGCCATTAAACACACATCATATGAAATTCCGTTCAATCCCAGAATCATTTTCATGAACCTCCTTTCAACCCTGTCCACTGTCAGGACATCCTTTCTTAGATAAGGGGCCCATAATCATATAACAATTACAGCAGGGAAACAGGCCATCTCAGCCCTTCTAGTCCATGCTGAACGCTTACTCTCACCTAGTCCCACCGACCTGCACTCAGCCCATAACCCTCCATTCCTTTCCTGTCCATATAGCTGTCCAATTTTACTTTAAATGATAATATCGAGCCTGCCTCCACCACTTCTGATGGAAGCTCGTTCCACACAGCTACCACTCTCTGAGTAAAGAAGTTCCCCCTCATGTTACCCCTAAACTTTTGCCTCCTAACTCTCAACTCATGTCCTCTTGTTTGAATCTCCCCCACTCTCAATGGAAAAAGCCCATCCACATCAACTCTATCTAACCCCCTCATAATTTTAAATACCTCTATTAATTCCCCCCCCTCAACCTTCTACTCTCCAAAGAATAAAGACCCAACTTGTTCAACCTTTCTCTGTAACTTAGGTGATAAAACCCAGGCAACATTTTAGTAAACCTCCTCTGTACTCTCTCTATTTTGTTGACATCTTTCCTATAATTCAGTGACCAGAACTGTACACAATACTCCAAATTTGGCCTCACCAATGCCTCATACAATTTCAACATTACATCCCAACTCCTATACTCAATGCTCTGATTTATAAAGGCCAGCATACCAAAAGCTTTCTTCACCACCCTTTCCACATGAGATTCCACCTTCAGGGAACTATGCACCATTATTCCTAGATCCCTCTGTTCTACTGCATTCTTCAATGCCCTACCATTTACCATGTATGTCCTATTTTGATTAGTCCTACCAAAATGTAGCACCTCACATTTATCAGTATTAAACTCCATCTGCCATCTTTCAGCCCACTCTTCTAACTGGCATAAATCTCTCTGCAAGCTTTGAAAATCTACTTCATTATCCACAACGCCACCTATCTTAGTATCATCTGCATATTTACTAATCCAATTTACCACCCCATCATCCAGATCATTAATGTATATGACAAACAACATTGGACCCAGTACAGATCCCTGAGGCACACCACTAGTCACCGGCCTCAAATCTGACAAACAGTTATCCACCACTACTCTCTGGCGTCTCCCATCCAGCCACTGCTGAATCCATTTTACTACTTCAATATTAATACCTAACATTGAATCTTCCTAACTAACCTTTCATGTGGAACCTTGTCAAAGGCCTTACTGAAGTCCATATAGACAACATCCACCGCTTTACCTTTGTCAACTTTCCTAGTAACCTCTTCAAAAAATTCAATAAGATTTGTCAAACATGACCTTCCATGCACAAATCCATGTTGACTGTTCCTAATCAGACTCTGTCTATCCAGATGATTATATATACCATCTCTAAGAATACTTTCCATTAATTTACCCACCACTGACGTCAAACTCACAGGCCGATAATTGCTAGGTTTACTCTTAGAACCCTTTTTAAACAATGGAACAACATGAGCTATACACCAATCCTCCGGCACCATCCCCATTTCTAATGACATTTGAAATATTCTGTCAGAGCCCCTACTATTTCTACACTAATCTTCCTCAAGGCCCTAGGGAATATCCTGTCAGGACCCAGAGACTTATCCACTTTTATAACTGCTCACAATTCTTCAAATGAGGCCTTAGCCTCACCAGTACCTTTATAAAGTGTCAACATTACATCCTTGTTGTTTCTATCAATGAATGCGAATACTAACTTGGCATTGCATTTGCCTTCCTTACCAATGACTCAACCTTCAACTTAACCTTTAGGGATTTTTGAACTTTCTTCCCATTTAGAAAATAGTCAATGCTTTTATTCCTTCTACCAAAGAGCATGGTCATACACTTCCTGACACTGTATTCCATTTGCCATTTCTTTGTCCATTCTACTAATCTAAGTACTTCTGTAGACTCTCTGCCTCCTCAACACTACCAACCCCTCCACCTGTCTTTGTATCGTCCATAAACTTGGTCCCAAAGCCATCAATTTTATCATCCAAATCATTGACACATAATGTAGAAAAAATCAGTCCCAACACAGACCCCTGTGGAACACCACTAGTCACTGGCAGCCAATCAGAAAAGACCCCCTTTATTTCTGCCCATCAACCAACGTTCTCCCTGTGATAGTGTCTTTCCAGTAATATCATAGGCTCTTAACAACATCCACTGATTCTCATTTGCCTATGCAGCATGTTATTTGTTCAAAGAATTCCAACAGATTTGTCAGGCCAGATTTTCCCTTGGGGTCACTATGCTGACTAAGGCCTATTTTATCATGTGTCTCCAAGTACCCCAAAACCACATCCTTAACAATCGACTCCAGCATCTTCCCTACCACTGAGGTCAGATTGTCAGGATGCTGTTCGTTGATTATAACTTAGTGTTTAACACCATCATTGACATAAAGCATAAAAAGAGGTCCGATCACTGACTCCCGTGGAACAGCATTAGTCACCAGCAGCCAATCAGAAAAGGCTCCCTTTATTCCCAGTCTTTGCCTCCTGCCAATCTGCCACTGCTCTATCCAAGCTAGTATCTATCCTGTTATACTGTGGGCTCTGATCTTGTTAAGCAGCCTCAGGCACAGCGTCTTGCCAAAGGCCTTATGAAAATCCAAGTACACAACATCCACTGATTCACCTTTGACTATTCCGCTTGTTGTTTCTTCAAAGAATTCCAACAGATTTGTTGAGCAAAAATTTCCCTTAAGGAAACCATGTTGACTTTAATCCATTTTATCATTTGCCTCCATTTATCCCAAAATCTCATCCTTAATAATCACTCCAGCATCTTCCCCAACCACTGAGGTCAGACTAACTGGCCTACAATTTCCTCCCTTCTTGAAGAGTGGAGTGACATTTACAAATTTCCAATCCTCCGAAATCATGCTAGAATACATTGTGTTACATACCCCGTAACTGGGTTGCCAAACCAGCAGAAATGGATCACTCAGTTGGAGACTGGATTACTGGAACTAAGAAAGTTTTATTAAAGAAATAAGCAACACGGTACTCTAATAGTAAGGATATAAATGCAACAGGTTAGCACTGAATAAACACACATGTACACAGAACTAGGATAATAGGATCAATCAAGCTCTATCGCAGTCTAGGGGTAAAATGTTCAATCACAAGTGACAGAGTTCAGTTTAGTTCAGTTCGCAGCAATCGTTGTTGTGCCGTTGAAGAGAGATGGAGAGAGAGCGAATGCTGATATTCAAATCGGATTCAACAGACCTTTGATATTTCTCGCAGCTAGCTTTCGGGCGAGCCCTTTGTAATGTCTTCTGAGGTCACCGACTGTGACCCCTCCATTTTTAGATACGATCGTTTCTCTGCGGTGAACCCGGCACCCAGGCAAGGGTGGACACACACACCAGGTTCCCGCCGACCAAATCTTTCCACCCTGTGTGTCTATGGCTGGTCCCATGGACAGCCTTCCAAAACTCCCACCAACTTGTGGGGGCGCACTGCTTCCAGGGTCTCGATACCTCGTGGTGTCGTGAGTGGTATCTTGTGTGGTGTCTGTTGCCTTAGCGAACCCGTCCCTTTTTATCCCCCTGTTGGGGTATCACCTGTCCATCACTTCAAACAGTTCAGGGTTCAAAAAGGAGCCGGTCTTGACAATCTCAGACTGGTGTCTCCTTCTGTTAATCTCTCTCGTCTCTTCATTAACATTTCCAAATGCTGCTCCATTGTCTTACTTATCTCTCTCCTGAAGACAGGTGGCAGATCAACTGTTGATCCCACTGGTGATAGCACAGGACAGCCAACATCTTAGTCTATGTGTACTTTCGTCACACCCCTCCCCTTTAAGGATTTTTACCGGGTTAAAAATTACAAGCATGAATACATTATTAGATACACACAAATATACATCTTCATCAGCTATTTGGCTAATACAGAGGATTTTAGGTTGTCAACACCTTGACAGACCGTCAGCAATCACATTTTCCGTTCCTTTAATATGTGTAATTTTAATAATCCTCTCAAACCAGGCTCCAATTTAGCAGACTTCATAGTGGCCGAAAATACTAATGAATTGTGATCAGTGTCACCTCTCAGTGGTTTTCACCCCAGACACAGATCACAAGGGTCGTCCCATACCAATTTAGCATTCTTTGGCAAGGGCTTAGTAAGAAGGTGGGTGCTATCCGCAAAGTTGTTGTTGGTTTTTTTTTTGCAAAACTTCCGACAGTACCCCACCAACTCCAAGAACCTTCTCAGGGCTCTCTTGTCTGTTGGGGTGGGGACTTCATAGATAGCCCGCACCTTAGCTTGCATCGGAGCCAGCTGCCCCTGTCCTACCACAAATCCCAGATAAGCGACCTTCGCGTGGCCGAATTCACTTTTTGCGAGGTTCACTGTCAGGCTGGCTTCAAACACCTGTTTAAACAGTGCCACAATGTGCTCCTCCCACGTGTCACTCCAGACCGCTACATCGCCAATATACACTTCTGTGTTCTTTAGCCCGTTTGTCTCTGAATTAATCATTCTATAGGGGTGTTGCTCACTAGGCTGACCTGATGTGACAACAGCCCCATGTTCCAGCATGCCGGTTAATTAGCTTTATCAATGGCCCGCTTTGTTCGGGGGTTAGGTGAGAGACCTTATCAGCAAAACGGGTCAGAACGATAGACATCTCCCATCTGGTCGGCACCACATCCATCTTTTCAAGATGGGTCCTCCTCTTGTCAGGTGGCACCTTAGCCTCATTAATTTTCATGATATCACCAGCTAGATCTGTTCTCCGATCGTGGTGAGCTTTTAACATGCTAATAGCCTCTGTGTTAACTCACGTCTGCAATAGTCAATAACATCCTTCCTCCTGTGCAGCCAGTAAACCTCTTTCATGATTCCGCCGACTGTTTCCCTTCCCCCAAAATGTCCACCGAGGGGTATCTTGTGGGCCAGGTTAAGAATCTCATCCCCATAAATTTTTGGCACCATCCCCCATTCCTCATCTGTGGGTACGGTACTTGGTCTCCCCTTCTTCCTTAGCACTTCCTCCTCCACACAATAGCCTACTGGCTCCCTTTTTAATTCTGCTTCAGAGAGAGCTGTCTCCGCCAAAACCATCAACTCCTGCGCCTGTACAAATTCCTTCCTGACTAATGCTAAGTCTGCCTCAGCTCCCTCACTTCCTCCTGTTTCACTACACTCCTTTTCACTTTCTACCTCCTCCTGGTACAAGGCTGGTAGAAACGCCTCAGCTAAATTTACTTCAGCAGTCTTCCTGGACACACGCCGAGTCACTGCGTAAACGGGATGAACGTGTGAGTCCATGGGTGGGGCCTCAATGCTGGCAGGCTGACCTGTCAGTCTCACTGCCGAGAACACAATTCCCCCAGCGAGGTCATTACCAAGCAAGACTTCCACGCTTTTCATCAGTAATTCGGGCCTCACCCCGATCGTGACTAGTCCAGAGACCAAGTTGCTTTGTAGGTGTATCTGGTGCAAAGGTACTGACTCTGTCCCTTCCCCAACACCTTTGACCTCTACCTCCCCAGTCTGGGTCTCTGAGCTAAACTCTACACACTCTTCAATATCAATGACTGACATGCTCCCGTGTCTCTCCGGATCCGCACTGGAACTGGGTTTAACCCCTCCTTCACCGACACCAATCCGGCCGAGGTAAACCTCTTGCGCCCTTCCTGAACTTTGGCAGACCTTTCCTCTCCTAGCGGTTCGTTTACCAGCTTGATACAGCCAGACAAAATCGCCGTTTTTCCTTTCCCTGTCTCCTTCTTTGGAGCAAAGCACCTGGACGCAAAGTGTCCGACTTTCCCGCAATTATAACAGACGACCCCAGGAGACTTCATACCAGACTGCTCCCAGTCTACCTTATCCTTCTCGCTAGTCCCCGGCTTACTTTCTGACTTTTCTGGCGGACTCTCCCCGCCGTCCTGACTACCCTTCTGGTAGCCTTTACTCGGGGCAAATTTCATTTTATGCGTCAACGCGTACTCATCCGCTAACTTAGCAGTTGCGGATAACGTGGCTGCCTCTTTCTCATCTAGGTAGGATCTCATACCGTCAGGGACACAACCTTTAAACTGCTCAATCAGGATCAGCTGTAGCAGTCTGTCATAATCCCCATTTACCCCCTTCAAGGTGCACCAACGCTCACAATATGTCTGCATCTCACGGGCAAACTCTAAATACGTGCGGTCCCATTGCTTCCTCGCATTCCGGAACCTCTGCCGGTATGCCTCCGGGACCAACTTATAAATCCTGAGGATGGCCTCTTTCACCACCTCATACCTCTGGGCATCTTCCGCGGACAAAGCTGAGTAAGCTTGTTGGGCTTTTCCTTTAAGTACACTCTGAAGCAAAACAGCCCACTTATCCCTCGGCCAGTCCTGACTTGCAGCAACTTTTTCGAAATGGAGAAAGTACCGATCCACATCGGTATCGTCAAATGGGGGAACCAGCCTAACCTCCTGGGTCACCCTGAACCCTCCACCTTGGTCCGGCATGGGTCCCTGCTCTGCCTTTATCTTTAACCTTTCCAGCTCGAATTCCCTTTCCCTCTGTTTCTCCTCTCGCTCCAACTGCCTCTCTTCTTGCTCCAACTGCCTCTCTTTCTCTTTCTCCTGCCTTTCTAACTGCTTCTCTCTCTCTCTCTCTCCTGCCTTTCTAACTGTTTCTCTTTCTCCTGCCTTTCTAACTGCTTCTCTTCGTGTTCTAACTGCTGTACCTGGAACTCGTGCTCGAGTCTCAGTTTTTCAAGCTGCACCTGTACCGCGTCTCCAGCAGGTTTTTCAATAGACACCACCCCCAGCTCCCCTTGGGGAAACACACCTTTAGATACATAGTGCTCTACGATAGCTCTTTGTATCTCCTCTCTCCTCATTGTCGACTTCCCCTTAACAAGATTCAACTGTTTGGCCACAGCTACCAATTCCGATTTCCTGACATCCTCTAATGCCTCCAAGGTCGGCGCCTTTAGAAATTCCTCAACCTCCATTTCTGCTGTTTGCCTTTTCTTTCTTTCGGGAATTTTAACCCAATCAATTTACTCCGTCCCAAATTTAGCGTTCAAAATCGCGGACGAGCCCCCACTTATGTTACGTACCCCGTAACTGGGTTGTCAAACCAGCAGAAATGGATCACTCAGTTGGAGTCTGGATTACTGAAACTAAGAAAGTTTTATTAAAGAAACAAGCAACACAGTACTCTAATCAAAAGGATAATAAATGCAACAGTTCAGCAATGATAACCACATATGTACACAGAATTAGGATAACAGGATCAATCAAGCTCTATCGTTGTCTAGGGGTAAATGACCAGTTTCAAAGTGATGCAAATTTCAGTGCAATTGAGCTCAGTTCAGTTCACAGTAATCACTGCCGTGGCGATGGACAGTGTGGGGAAGGAGAGAGAGAGGAAAAACGAATGAATATTCAAACGGCTTCCACACAGACCTTCAATATTCTTCGCAGTCAGCTTTCGGGCGAGCCCTTTGTGATGTCTTCTGAGGTCACCGACTGTGACCCCTCCGTTTCCAGATACGATCTTTCCTCAGCGGTGAAACCGGCACCCAGGCAAGGTGGGACACACACCGGGTTCCCGCCAATCGTACCTTTCCACCCTGTGCATCTATGGCTTGGCCCCGCGACCAGCCCTCCAAAGACTCCCACCGACTTGTGGGAGGCGCACCGCTTCCAGGGTCTTGTTACCTCGTGGTGTCGTGTGTGTCTTGCCTTAGCGAACCTGTCCCCTTTTATCCCCCTGCTGGGGTATCGCCTGTCCGTCACTTCAAACAGTTCAGGGTTCAAAGACGAGCCGGTCTCGACAGCTCTCCCGTCTCTTCATTAACATCTCCAAATGCTGCTCCATTGTTTTCCTTATTTCTCTTTCTCCTGAAGACAGGTGGCAGACCAACTGCTGATCCCACTGGTGCCAGCACAGGACAGTTAACATCTTAGTCTATGTGTACCTTCGTCACATTCCCCACTACCTTCGGAGCCACAGTGCCAGTGACCCGATTGCTGCAGCTTCCCCAGTAGCACGCCCTCCCCGCCAACAGCACCCAAAATGGTTACTTATTCTTGAGGGGAATGACCACAGGAGAACTCTGCCCTGGCTGCCCATTTCTTTTCCCTCTCCCGACAGTCACACAGGAATCTGCCTTCTGTAACTTAGAGGTGGCTCCCTCCCTCTAGCTCCTATCTATCACCTCCTCAGTCTCCAGAATGAGCCGAAGGTCATCGAGCTGCAGCTCCAGCTCCCTAACATGTTCTGTGAGGAGCTGCAGCTTGGAGTTCCTGGTATAGCTGCAGTTATCTGGGAGTCAGGCAGTCCCACATTTCACACAAAGAAGACAAGACGGCCCTTAAAGCCATCCTCTTGGCTCTAATTATGTACAAGCAGAGGAAGAATGAAAGAATTTACCAGGTACTCACTTCGCCCATTAACCAGCTCATCATCCTGGAAATAACAGTCATCAAAATGAAAAGGCTGCATTCCCCTAATTTTGTGTCATCAGCAAACTTTACTAGTTTATTTGTTATGTGCTTATCCAAATCATTAATGTAAATTAGAAACAGCAGCCCCAAAACTGATCCCTGCTGAACCCCAGTTCTAACATCTTCTAGGTGTGAAAATGACCCTCTCACCATAATTCATTGTTTTCTGTTTTTGAGCCAATTTGCACCATTCGCACATCTTACCCTGAATCTCTACCTCCTGTAATTTGATTATTAACCTCTTTCAGAGTATCTTGTCAAAAGCCTTCTTTATATCAATTGTTCCATTGTGATCATAAATTTGAGTTGTCTCTTCGTAGAACTCCAGCATATTAGTAAAACATGGTTTCCACTTTCTGAACCCATGCTGGCTTTCTGCTAACATGCCTGTTCTTATCAGCTGCTTTTCCATCTCATTTTTTAGTAATGTTTCCATTATCTTGCCTGCGATACACGTTAAGCTTACTGGTCTATGCTTACCAGAGTCAGTGCGGTCACCCTTCTTATATACTGGGATAAGGTTAGCCCATTTCTAGACCTTGGGGATTTCACCAGTCTCCAATGACTTTTGAAAAATACATGTTAGGGGTTTGAATATAGAATCACATACCCTTGGATATATGTTGTTTGGCCTTGGAGATTTATTAACTTTCAGCCTTTTCAGCTGAAGTAGAATCTCACTTTCTAAGATCTCTCAGTCATTTAAAACAACCGCATTTTGCTTTACACTTGGTGGCATATTGCTAACATCTGCACAGGTGAATATAAGTTAAGAGTATCTGCTGACTCTTTCTCAGCATAATTTAACAACCCACTGCTATTCCTGATATACATACCTTCCTCCTTGAATGTTCTTTTACTACTGAAATATAGAAAAAAATCTCTTGGTGTCAATTTTGCATTATCTGCAATATCCTTCTCAACCTGCCTTTTGGCAATCCGAATTTCCCTCTTGACTATAGCTCTCATATTTTCATATGCCCCACGGTTAACATCATTAGTATTTTTTCATATTTTTTATACAGCAGTGGCATCCTCTCCTGCTTCCTGACACTCATGGACCTCTGGCACACTGCTGGTGAAGACAGATGCAAAATACCCATAAAGTTCATCTGCCTTTTCTTTGTTCTCCATTACTACCTCACCAGCAGCATTTTCCAGTGGTCCAATATCAACTCTCAGCTCCCTTTTACTCTTTATATAACTGAAAAGACTTTTGGTATCCTGCTTGATATTATTGACTAATTTGCCCTCATATTTCATCTTTTCCCTTCATACAGCCTTTTTAGTTGCCCCTTGTTGGATTTTAAAAACTTCCCAATCATCCAACATCCCACTCACTTTTGCTACCTTATATGCCTTTTCCTTGGCTTTTACTCAGTCCTTAACTTCCCTTAACAGTCCTTTTCTCGGTCCTGATGAAGGGTCTCGGCCTGAAACGTTGACTGTACCTCTTCCTAGAGATGCTGCCTGCAACTTTGATGTGTGTTCCTTAACTTCCCTTGTCAGCCATGGTTGCTGACCCCTGCCATTTGAGAACTACTTCCTCTATGGGACATATCTATCCTGCACCTTGTGAACTACTCCCAGAAACTTCAGCCATCTCTGTTCAGCCGTCATCCCCACCAGTATCCTCCTCCAATCTACCTGGGCAAACTCCTTTCTCATGCCTCTGCAATTCCCTTTATTCCATTGTGATACTGATACTTGTGACTTATGCCTCTCCCTCTCAAACTGCAGTGTGAATTCAATCATATTATGATCACTGCCTCCTAGGGGTTCCTTTATAAGACCACAAGATATAGAAGCAGAAGTAGGCTATTCGGCCTATCGAGTCTGCTCTGCCATTCAATCATGGGCTGATCCAATTCTTCCAGTCATCCCCACTCCCCTGCTTTCACCCCATACCTTTTGATGCCCTGGATAATCAAGGACATATCTATGTTGAGTTCCCTAATAAGATCTGGTTTATTACACAACACCCGATCTAAGACAGCCGTTCCCTGAGTAGGCTCAAGCACAAGCTGCTCTAGAGATTCATTTCGTAGGGATTCAACAAATTCCCTCTCTTGCGATCCAGCACCAACCTTATGTAGCCCCCCCGGCCACCCTCAGGGTCGCTCGGCTCGCTGTCGTCTAGGGAAACAGCCTCGGCCCCGGCAAACTGGGTAATCAGTTTGTGTGGATGCTGTGTGATGTGCCCCACCCCGCCCAAATAACAGACAATACACCAGATACGATTAAATGATTTACAGTTTATAGATATTACTGGAACTATATAATTAAAAGAGAATAAAATATAAAAGGAAAATAAAAGGCGCCACACTTATCAAAGTTCAATCTCTTCGTGCACAAAACCGTTGGAGCTCAAGAACCTTCCTCTTCACCCTGCGATCCCTTGGACCACCTCAGCCTGGGACCAACAACGGTGGTCGACCAGACGCTCCACACGAGTCCGTCTCCGTCTCCTCGCCGAACATCCCGCTCGGGGTCCGACCCCGTTAGCAGACTCACAGCACCTCGTCCATCCTCTGTCTCGCTCTCCCGCCTTCTACTCCAAAACCCCACGCATACAGTATCTTCAAATAAACCAAAAACGTAACAACTATCCCAATTGGTTAATAGCACCTACTTATGACACTCTAAAGAAAAACAAGCTGCTAGCGCAAACTTTCTCAGCGTTTAACACAACAAAGTCCCATTCCCCAGATTAACATAATAAAGACGCCATTTTAATTAGCCTCTGCAATAACATAAAAGTCGAAACCCCCTCACACTTATTTTCCCAATCTCCTTGCATATTGAAGTCCCCCATTACAGTTGTGTCATTATCCTCATTACATGCCTTTTCCACCTCCCTTTACAATCACAACCCCACATTTTGGCTATTTGGAGGCCTATATATGATTCCAAAATGGTTTTTTCACCCTTGCAGTTTCTTAACTGCACCTACAAAGATTTAACATTCTCTGACCCTGTCAACTCTTTGTGAAGATGTAATTCCATCTCTCCCCAACAGAACCACACCACCGCCTATGTCTTCCTGCCTGTCCTTTTGATATAAAGTATATCATTTGATGGTAAGCTCCCAACTATGGCCTTCTTTCAGCCACAACTCAGTGATACCTACAAATTTACACTGACCAATCTAATTGCACCACAAGTTCGTTCATCTTATTCCAAATGCTACACACGTTTAAATACAGCACCTACAGTCCTGCATTCTTCACCCTTTTTAATTTTGCCTCTGTGACACAATTTAACTCTTTGCTCTGTCTGCAGTTGAACCCAATCATTGGCTTGTCCTTCCTTATGTGAAAAACAGGGAGAGTGTACAGTGAGTGTGAGTAATGGATAGAGTACAGTGAGTGTGAACAGTGATTGTGAGTATCAGACAGTGTACTGTGAGGGTATGTAGCAGGGAGAGTGTACAGTGAGTGTGAGTAGCAGTGAGAGTGTGGAGCACGTGTGAGTAACGGGAAGTGTTCAGTGAGTGTGAATAATGGAGAACAGACAGTGAGTGTGGGTAACAGATAGTGTGTGAGTAACAGTGAGAGTGTACAATGAATGTGAGCAACAGAGTGTGTACATTGAGTGTGAATAACAGGGAGAATGTACATTGAGTGTGAGTAACGGAGAGTGTACAGTGAGTATGAGTAACAGATAGCGTACAGTGAGCACGAATAGTGTAAACTTAACAGTGAATATGAAGAATGGAGAATGTGAAGTGCTTGTGAGTAAGAGAGATTGTGTACAGTATGTGTAAGTAATGGTAAGTTTATATAGTGCGTAACTAAGAGTGTACAGTGAATGTGAATAACAGGGAGTGTGTAGAGTGAGTGTGTACAGTGATTGTCAGTAACGGATAGTGTACAGTGAGTGTGTGCATTGGAGATAGTAAGTGTGAATAAGAGAGTATGTACAGTGATTGTGAGTAACAGAGCATGTATGGTAAGTGTAAGTAACAGAGAGAATACAGTGAGTGTGACTAATGGAGAGTGTACAGTGATTGTGAGTACAGGGAGAATGTACAGTGAGTGTGAGTGTGAGTAATGGAGAGTGTGCAGTGAGTGTGAGTACTGGAGGGTGTACAGTGAGTGTGAATAACAGAGTGTATAGTGAGTGTGAGCAATAGAGAGTGTCCAGTGTGTGTGAGTAAAGGAGAAGTACAGTGATTATGAGTAACAGTGAGAAGGTGCAGTGTGTCTGTGAGTAAATGGAGTGTGCAGTGAGTGTGAATACTGGTGAATTTAGAGAAAGCATGTTTTATAGAAGTGTGTTCAGTGAGCGTGAGTAACAGAGAAAGGACAGTGAGTGTGAGTGGAGAGTGTACAGTGAGCATGAATAGTGCAGAGTGTACAGTAAGTGAGTAACAGTGTGACTGTACAATGAGTGTGAGCAACAGTGTGTACATTGAGTGTGAATAACAGGGAGAATGTACATTGGGTGCGAATAACAGGGAGTGTGTATAACAGAGTGTGTAGAGTGAGTGTGTACAGTGATTATGAGTAACAGAGTGTGTAATGGTGTGTGTATAGTGAGTGTATGCAACAGAGCGTGTGCAATGATGTATGAGTAATGGATCGTGTACAGTGAGTGTGAATACCAGAGGGTTTACAGAAAGTGTGAGTACGTGTATGTATGATGAGTGTGAATTATGGATAGTATACAGTGAGTGCAAGTAATGGAGAATGCACAGCATGTGAGTAATGGTGTGTGTACAGTGATTGTGAGTAATGGTGTGTGTATAGTGAGTATGAATAACTGTGTGTGTACAGGAGTGTAACGCTGTGTGTACAGTGAGTGTGAGTAACGGTGTGTGTGTACAATGAGTGTAAGTAACAGTGTGTTTACAGTGAGTGTAAATAACCATGTGTGTACAGTGCGTGTGAGTAACTGTGTGTGTACAGTGAGTTTGAGTAACAGTGTGTGTGCAGTCAGTGTAACTGACTGTGTACAGAATGTGAGTAACTGTGTGCATACAGTGAGTGTGAGTAACTGTGCACGTACAATTAGTGTGAGTATCTGTATGCACAGTGAGTGTGAGTAACTGTGCGTACAGTGAGTATAAGTAGCAGTGGGCGTGTACAGTGAGTGTGAGTAATGGTCTGTGTACAGTGAGTGTGAGTAATAGTGTGTGTACAGTAAGTGTGAGTAACAGTGTGTGTACAGTGAGTGTAAGTAATAGTGTGTGTACAGTGAGTGTGAGTAACAATGTGTGTAACTCTGTGTACAGTGAGTGTAAGTAATAGTGTGTGTACAGTGAGTGTGAGTAACAGTGTGTGTAACTCTGTGTACAGTGAGTGTAAGTAACAGTGTGTGTACAGTGAGTGTGAGTAATGGTGTGTGTGTGAGTAACTGTGGGTACAGCGAGCGTAACAGTGTCTGTACAGTGAATGTGAGTAAGTGTGTGTACAGTAAGTGTGAATAATGAAGTGTGTACAGTTACTGTGAGCTGCACGTAGAGTGTGTGAGTAATGGTATGTGTACAGTGAGTGTGAGTGACAGTGTGTGTACAGTGTGAGAAACTGTGTGTTCACTGAGTGTGAATAATGGAGAGCATACAGTTACCGTGAGCCGCACATAGTGTGTGAGTAACGGTGTGCGTAGAGTGAGTGTGAGAAACAGTGTGTATACAGTAAGTGTGAATAACAGAGTGCACAGTGAGTGTGAGCTGCACATAGTGAGTGTCAGTAACAGTGTGAATACAGTGAATGTGAGCAACAGTGTGTATACAGTAAGTGTGAATAACAGAGAGTGCACAGTGAGTGTGAGCTGCACATAGTGTGAGCACAGTGAGTGTAAGTAATGGTGTGTACAGTGTGAGTAACTGTGTACAGTGAGTGTCAGTAGCAGTGTGTGTACAGTGACTGTGAGTAATGGTGGGTGTACAGTGAGCGTAACACTGTATGTAACTGTGTGTACAGTTAGTGTAAGTAATGGTGTGTGTACAGTGAGTGTGTGTAATGGTACATGTACAGTGAGTGTGAGTAATGGTGTGTGTGAGTAACAGTGTGTGTACAGTGAATGTGAGTGTGTACAGTGAGTGTGAATAATGAAGTGTGTACAGTCACTGTGAGCTGCACGTAGTGAGTGTGAGTAACGGTGTGTGTCCAGTGAGTGTGAGTAACAGTGTGCGTACAGTGAGTGTAAGAAACAGTATGTATACAGTGAATGTGAATAATGGAGAGTGTACAGTGAGTGTGAATAACGGTGTGCATACAGTGAGTGTGAGAAACAGTGTGTGTTGTGTGTGAATAATGGAGAGTGTACAGTTACCGTGAGCTGCACGTAGTGAGTGTGAGTAATGGTGTGTGTACAGTGAATGTGAGTAACAGTGTGTGTACAGTGAGTGTGAATAATGGAGCGTGTACAGTTACTGTGAGCTGCACGTAGTGAATGTGAATAACAGTGTGTGTACAGTGAGTGTGAATAATGGAGAGTGTACAGTTACTGTGATTAACTGTATGTACAGTGTGAATAATGGTGTGTGCAGTGAGTGTGAATAATGGAGAGTGTACAGTGAGTGTGAGTAAAGGTGTGTGTACAGTGAGTGTGAATAATGGAGAGTGTACAGAGAGTGTGAGTAATGCTGTGTACAGTGAGTGTGAATAACGGTGTGTGTGCAGTGAGTGTGAGTAACAGTGTGTACAGTGAGTCTGAGTAACGGTGTGTGTACAGTGAGTGTGAATAATGGAGGGTGTACAGTGAGAGTAACTGTGTGTACAGTGAGTGTGAGTAACAGTGTGTATACAGTGAGTGTGAATAATGGAGAGTGTACAGTGAGTGTGAGTAACTGTGTGTACAGTGAGTGTGAGTAATGGTGTGTGTACAGTGAGTGTGAATAATGGAGAGTGTACAGTGAGTGTGAGTAACGGTGTACAGTGAGTGTGAATAATGGAGAGTGTACAGTTACTGTGAGTAACTGTATGTACAGTGTGAATAATGGTGTGTGCAGTGAGTGTGAATAATGGAGAGTGTACAGAGAGTGTGAGTAATGGTGTGTACAGTGAGTGTGAATAATGGAGAGTGTACAGTGAGTGTAACTGTATGTACAGTGTGAATAATGGTGTGTGCAGTGAGTGTGAATAATGGAGAGTGTACAGAGAGTGTGAGTAATGGTGTGTACAGTGAGTGTGAATAACGGTGTGTGTGCAGTGAGTGTGAGTAACAGTGTGTATACAGTGAGTGTGAATAATGGAGAGTGTACAGTGAGTGTGAGTAACTGTGTGTACAGTGAGTGTGAGTAACGGTGGGTGTACAGTGAGTGTGAATAATGGAGAGTGTACAGTGAGTGTGAGTAACTGTGTGTACAGTGAGTGTAACTGTGTGTACAGTGAGTGTAACTGTGTGTGTACAGTGAGTGTGAATAATGGAGAGTGTACAGTGAGTGTGAGTAACTGTGTGTGTACAGTGAGTGTGAGTAATGGAGAGTGTGAATAATGGAGGGTGTACAGTGAGAGTAACTGTGTGTACAGTGAGTGTGAGTAACTGTGTGTGTACAGTGAGTGTGAGTAATGGAGAGTGTACAGTGAGTGTGAATAATGAGGAGTGTACAATTACCGTGAGCTGAACGTATTAAGTGTGAGCTTTCTTGGCCCGTCATGATGAGAGCAGCTGGGGCGCGCACCCCAGGCAGACCACGTGCGAGCGGGAGCAGCGCGCCCAACCCCTGTGGATGGTCACGCGCTACACCTCTGCCTCTGGGCACTGGGCCGGCGTCGGCGGCGCGCTCGCTCGCGGTGTGAGCAGCGTCCTGACGTCATTGAGACGGCGTCCAGCTGCGCTACTGACGCGACGAAGAGCGCGACGGGGCGAGGGGAGCTGCAGAGGGAGAGCGGAGCCATGATGGTGAGGGGGTTAAATAACGGCTGGGGGCCGCCAGCCGAGCGGCCTGGGGGATGATGTGGGGAGGGGAAGGGAGGGAGGCGGCGGCGGTCGGGCGCGGCTGCTTCAGGAGGGTAGGGGTGAGGGCAGGTCACACATATGGGGAGAGGGACAGAGCGACCCCTCACCCTCCTCCTCCCTTTCATCTTTCCCCCTCCTTCTCCCGTACGCCCTCCTCTTCACACCCATACTTCACCTCACCCACTCGGCTTCTCTCCCTTCCACCAGCCCCTCCCTCCCCTACCTTGGATATATTTTAGACATTTTATGGATGTTCCTTTTTGTGGGAAAGTTGATTTTCAGTAAGTGGGCTGTATTTTCTAGTTTGTGTTGGGATTTGTCGGCTGAGACACCAGATCCAGGAGGAATTTTGATTTAATTGGTTAAAATTATTCACGCATGTATTTTCATTGACTGGAATGTGTACTATTAATTTAAAATGTTCTTCGGTGGTTCTGATAAGGTGACAATCAAACTCTTCATTTTTGAGTTCATATGTTTTAAATGCAGTGAGAGGTGGGGTCAAGGCTGCATCACAGAGTAGGGTAGAAAGTGATTCTTGATTCTGGTTCTCCCCGACCCCCCCCCCCCCCCAAGGTAATGACCTAAGGTTGAACTTGGTGCAGTTTGGTGAGAGACTTGGGGAGGGGTTAAAGATGAAAGATTATTTGCCCCATATACATAGAACATCAAAGTATAGTGAATTGTGCCTTTTGCATCTGTAAGAATAGTCCCACACTTCTGTCACCAGTGTGGCACAGCCACATCTCACTAACCCTAACCCGTATGTCTTCGGGATGTGAGAGAAAACCAAGCAGTCAGGAGGAGAATGTACAAACATACAGACAGTAGTGGCAATTGAGCCTTGGTCGGTGATCATCAGCAAAAGTGATGGTCTAACTGCGGTACTTCAGGGAATGGGGAATTGGGGGTATAATGAAGACCCTTGCTCTTCTCTGAAGATCTTTATGCCCACCTGGAGAGGATAGGAGCCTCAGTTTGGCGTCTTGTCGATAAGTTTGCAGTGATTGTGTTTTTTCCATCCCCAGAGTGCCAATGCTGGTAAAAGACAGCACAGTATAGTACAGTACAGCAACAGGCCATTCAGCCCACACTGTTGTGCCAAACCAACTGAAAAGCAAACCAGAAAAACCCAAACACTAATCCCTCCATCTTCCCTGTGCCTCTTAGTAGCCTGTAATGTGTTTGCCTCTACCATCACACCAAGCAGCACATTCCAGGCATCCACCCCAAATTTTAAAAAAACTTGCCCCTCACATCCCCCTTGAACCTACTCCCTCTCAACTTTCAATGCATGCCCTCTGGTATTAGACATTTCAACCCTGGGAAACATATTGCCCGTCCACTCAATCTATGCCTCTCATAATCCTGTAAACTTCTATCGGATCTCCCCTCAGCCTCTGGCACTCCAGAGAAACAACTGGTTATTTCAGACTCTCATGGCAGGAGCTGCCCTCTAAACCAGACAACATCCTGATAAAGCTCTTCTGCATCCTCTCCAAAGCCTCAACATCCTTCCTATAGTGGAACAAGCAGACTGTACACAATATTCTAGATGTGGCCTAACCAGAGTTTTATAAAGTTACAACATAACTTCCTGACTTCTGAACTCAGTGCCTCAGCAAATAAAAACAAGCATTCCATAAACCTTCTTAACCACTTTATCAATCTGTGTAGCCACTTTAGTGAGCTATGAACTTGGATCCCAAGATCTCTCGGCTCACCAACACTTATAGATCTTGCCCTAACAGTGTACTATCGCCTTGCATTTGCCCTACCAAGGTGCACATTTAAACTCTTGAGATAAATGGTAGGATGCAAAGAATCCCTTCTCTCTGATCTTGCTTGTTCACCTCTGTGTACTCTAAGCCCAGTGCGGCCCCTCCCTTTCACCCTACCAGTGAGGGTGTTCACTGCCTGACTCTTCCTTGCTCTGTCTAAAACTGCTCAATTTTTCATTTATCACATGGGTCAGGCTCTGCTGTTTGCACTGAGGAGAGCTGAATTTCTGTATCTCCACATGGATATCTGAGCACAAAGGCAGTTGCCAATACTGATGGGAGATTGATCACTTGTGTTACTTTTTAAAATAAAGGCCCAGAGTTCAATTGGACACTACTTATTTAAATCTACAGTAACTAAAACAATAGGGTTATTAAATACACTTGAAGCTGCAAATTTAAATGTCTTCAGATTGATTTATTTACCACATTTACATTGAAACATACTTTGAAATGGGCTGTTTCCATCAACCAACACAAGCTCAGGGGTTCTGGGGGCAGCCTGCAAGTGTTGCCACGCATTCTAGACTTGTTGCCCTGTAACACATCAGTCCTGTGCTGTCACAAGTGGAATTGGACAATGTGGGTATCGTGGGCTGGATGGTAGAATCTATTTGACTGACCACAACAGAGAGGAGGGGGAATTGCTTTAGCCAGAGGGTGGTGAATCTGTGGAATTCATTGCCACAGATGGCTGTGGAGGCCGTCATTGGGTGGATGGGCAGAGGTTGATGGGTTCTTGATTAGTAAGGTGGTCAAAGGTTACTGGGAGAAGGCAGGAGAACGATAATAAATCAGCCAAACACACTTGATGGGCCGAATGGCCGAATTCTGCCCTTATATCTTAAGGAGTCCCACCCCCAATAAAGAAAAACTGAAGTTCCCGAGAGCGTTCGATTCTGGCCTGGAAGCTGGAGCTGAAACTTCATGAAATAGTTCAGATTCAGAAAAAGAAAACAAAACAACAGCAAAACAAACCTCTTTCCTCCCTCCCACCCACTCACACATACAGTGCCTGTAAAAAGTACTCACCCCCTTCCCAGAAGTTTTAATGTTTTATTTTTTTACAACATTGAATCACAGTGGATTTAATTTGTTTTTTTTTTGACACTGATCAATAGAAAGAGTTTTTTGTCAAAGTTAAAACAAATTTCTACAAATTGGTCTCAATTTATTACAATTATTAAACACAAAAATGATTGCATAATTATTCACCCCCTTCAGATTAGTATTTAGTAGATGCACCTTTGGCAGCAATTACAGACTTGAAGCTTTGCACATCTGGACACTGCAATTGTCCCCATTCTTTGCAAAACTGCTCAGGCTCGGTCAGATTACATGGAGATCATGAGTGAACAGCCCTTTTGAAGTCCAGTCACAAATTCTCAATTGGATTGAAGTCTGAACTCTGACTTGGCCACTCCAGGACATTAACTTTGACATAACTGTACTCCAAGGGGTAGTCAGTGACTCAGAAATCTTGTATGTATCTCTTGACTTGTGCTTTTCAAAAGCTTTTCACAGAGCTGCTTGGAGTGTTGTTTTGCCTTTATGGTGTAGTTTTTACCAGGATACTGACTCAGCAACAGTTGGACCTTCCAGATACAGGTGTATTTTTACTACAATCAATTGAAACACCTTGACTGCACACGGTGATCTCCATTTAACTAATTATGTGACTTCTAAAACCAATTGGCTGCACCATTGACGACTTGGTGTGTCATATTAAGGGCGGGGTGGTGAATACTTACACAATCAATTATTTTGTGTTTTTTATTTGTAATTAATTTAGATCACTTGGTAGAGATGTATTTTCACTCTAACACGAATGAGCCTTTTTCCATTGATCAGGGTCAAAAAAGCCAAATTAAATCCACTGTGATTCAATGTTGTAAAACAATAAAAGACGAAAACTTCCAAGGTGGGGTAAATACTTTTTATGGGCACTGTTTATGCAGGTATCCAACTCCATGACAGGCTGCTTCTGGGCCTCCAGCCTCTATTCCTTGTACTGGACTCTCAGATATCGGGGCTGCAATGTCCAGGCGCACCCATCAGGCCTTGACGTTCGGATTTCCTGACTTTCGTTTTTAACGTTCGGGCTTAGATCTTCAGTATTCACCTTAGGGCTCACCAGTGACAGAATCTCAAACTCTATATTTCTAACTCTGGACTCCCAGAGATCATCTAAGTGGGTGGGGAGGGAGATACCAGCCCTCATCCCTGGGGCTCGCTGACCTTTGATATTGGCATTGTTGGTCTTTGTCCTCAGCGCCTCCAGATTCAACATCTGTCTGTAAGAATTTTTGGCTTTCGACCGTGGAGCATTCCAGCCTGATATCTAACTGCTCCCTAAACCCTGACCTTACCCCTAACTCCCCATGTTGTCCCCAAAGCTATCTCTAAGGACAGAAAAAGCTATCCTTACAGACAGTAAAGTGTGAGCCATTACTGCACCAGACATCGCGTCACCTTAACCAGAAGTCTTTGCCGAGGTTACATTCTCAGTTTCAAAATACACTTTGTGTCTGTTCCCATTCTCAGCTGATTCCCTCCCCATCTCTTCTGCCCCCCCCGCCACTGAACCCAAACACTCTAAGCTAGATTCTGTGGGAGATCAACAATGACATGAGGGTAAATTCTGAATTCCAATTTTTCTTTGTGACTGAGTAGCCTGGTAACTTTTCCTTAGAGTCAAGTTTATCATCATCAACATACGTCATAAAATTTGTTGTTTTGCGGCAGCAGTAAATTACAATAAGAATATATAGAGGAAAAAGCTATTCCTGAAGCAGCTCCTCTACCTCCTCCTTGATGGTAGTAATGAGAAAGGTTGTGACGGCCCTTAGTGATGGATGTGACTTTCCTGAGGCATTGCCTTTGAAGATGCTCTTGGTGATGTGGGTTATCATCAGTAGTAGCCTTCAGGCCCCCATGATAAATGTTCCAAGATTTTTCTTACATTTAGCAGTCTCTGTGGGTACTATTCAGTCCAGTTTAAAGAACAGTGGAACTCAGGATGCCTGCTACTTGTAGATCTAAATGCCATGAGCTGAGAATACACTCCACTGGCCTGGATGAGTGCAGCTGAAACCTCTAGGGTAAGGGTTCCCCACCTGAGGTCCACGGACCCCTCAGTTAATATTAGGAGTCCATGGCATAAAAAAGGTTGGGAGCCCCTGCTCTGGGACAATTCAGCCTGGTTGATGCCACGTTCTCCACCAATTCTACAAGCCCTCTCTCAATCACCTTCACACTGTGGCTGTGGTTTATACCACCTGCAGAATGCACCACTGTCTCTTGTCATAGTTGGCCCAACAGCAACTTCCAGACATTCAGCAATAAGGAGAAGGGCAGCAGGGACGCAAGGACACCAACTTGTCGGGTTCTCTCCAGGGCACAAAGCATCCTGACTTCAAAGCTCAAAAGTTCAAAGTAAACTGATTATCGAAGTCTATATATGTCACCATATGCAGTCATAAATCCAATAACTATAAAAGAATCAAAGACCGCAACAATGGGATGGACAATCAGTGCAAATGTAAAAGAAAAAAATGTAATATTACTAAATAAAATAAACAATAAGTATTGAGAACATGAGATGAAGAATTCTTGAAAGTGAATCCATAGGTTGTGGGAGCAGTTCAGTAATGAGCAAGCGAAAAATAGACACTGTTCTTTCAGTGTTTCAGTGTCCATTTTGGAGGTTGAGTGAAATTCTGAATGGAGCTAAAATATGCTTTTGCACTATTGTTCAGGTTCAATGCTTATTTCAAAGTTCAAAATACATTTTATTATCAAAGTATGTACACTTCATACAACTTTAGGATTTGTTTCCTTACTGGCAGCCATGAAACAAAGAACCCTAATAGAACACATTAAAGACAAAAGAAGACCATCCAAACACTCGGTGTGGAGGAAGAGAAAAAAACAAATTGTGCAAACAATAAAAGCAAGCAACCAGCATTCAGAACTAAAGTTCATGATGCCAGGCATCAGTGCAGCCGATCCCAGCTAAAGCATCCATGAACATAGAACAGCACAGTAGATTGATCTTGAGTTGGGTTAAAAGGTGACCTACAATGTTATTGCAGGTGCTTTAACCTACTCCAAAGTCAAAATAACTTCCCTTCCTCAGAGCCCTCCATTTATCTTTTGTCCACATATCTATCTCCTGGAGAGCTATGTTGACTTTTTGCCAAAGAGGTCTAAGGGACACCCATGCAAAAGAGGCCAAAGGTAGAAGCCAAACAAAGAGTGGTCCACCGGTCTTCCAGATTCAGGGGTTCAGCTCGGGGTTAACAAAACTGTTATGGAAATGAAGAATCCTTCTTCATTTAAGTGTGACAGTATTCCTTAGTCTCCACCCGGGACTTGCATGACTGGCAATAGTGAAAACCGAGTTACTGGCATGATGAAGGAAGCCTTGAATGCCGCCAGAGATACAGGATCTTCATTGCTGCCCTAAATGCCAGTGGCATTACGGACAGTAGAGAGATAAGTCATTCTAAGAATCTCTTAAATCTCCTGGTGACCACATGAGTTTTTTCCAGGTGCTCTGGTTTCCTCCCACATTCTAAAGACATACAAGTTAGGTTTAGTAAGTTGTGGGCATGATATCTTGGCACTGGAAGCATGGTGACACTTGTAGTCAGCCCCCAGCACAACCTCAGACTGTGGTTGGACGCTGACACCAACAGCACATTTCATTGTATGTTTCAATGTACATGGGACAAATAAAGTTTATCCTTCTCTAATATATCAGCTTCTATCACCACCCCGGTAGCATGTTCCAAGCATCCAATAATCTCCGTGCAAATGAACCTATCTCTCATTCCCCCTACTGTATATTTTCCTCTAATCACCTTGAAATTATGCCCTCTTGTTTTACCCATTTCCATGCTGGGGAAAAAGAATCTCTAGCTGTTGTGCCTCTTATCATCTTGTACACCTCTATCAAGTCACAGCTCATCTTCCTTTGCTCCAGAGAGGAAAACTCCAGCTTGTTCAACCTTTCCTCATAAGATATGCTCTCTAAACCAGACATACTTCCGGTAAGATGATGGCACACTCAATGCATCAGCCAATGGCGTGGTTGTTCATCCTTTGTCTGTTTAATAATCGCAGGACACCGCTGGATATTAATACCACCAGTGCTGTAGATCTAGTTGCTCGATAGTGGTGGAGCTGGACTTGCTGTGCACTGTGTTCAGTCTGCTTCAGCCACCCAGGGAAGTAAGTGTCAGTGGTGGTGTGTGATCGAATGGATAGTGTGGATATTTTTGTTGAGATCGCAAAATCCCTTTGGATATTGGTAATGTGGAATACTGGTTCACTGGTGAGAATAACAGCGGGGAACTGCATGGCATTGACCAGGCCCTTGTTCATGCCCTTGGGGTCACCATTTGGGGGCCATTGGGTTTGATGCTGGCCCAGACCATCAGTGCTGCACTCCAGTGTTGCCTCAGTGGGAGACAAGTCGGATTGCCTTCATCTGCGGCTGCACTGTGAGAGATGAGCAATGTGGCTCCAGGGCAGTGTCCATGTACTGTCCATCTACAGTCCATGGCACTTAGGGACTTGGCCTATATATTGCTTTTTAAATATTTTTTGTAACTATGTTTGTTTGTTATCATAATGATATGTGCTATGTGTGCTGTGTCGGCTGTTGCTTCTGACTTTTGTGCCTTGGCTCCAGAAGAGCACTGTTTCATTTGACTGTATCATGTGTGTGCTTGAATGACAATTTTACTTCAACTTGAACACAATGCTGCTAAATCTCCTCTGCACCCTTCAGATTGCACAGGGTGCTGGAAAAGGCATAAAGGTAATGACACAATTTTAATGGGGACTTCAATATGCAAAGGGATTGGGAAAATCAGGTTGGTATTGGATGGCAAGAGAAGGAATTAGTTGAACGCCTATGAGATGGCTTTTTAGAGCAGCTTGTGCTTGAGCCTACTTGGGGAAAGGCTGTCTTAGATTGGGTGTTGTGTAATAACCCAGATCTTATTAGTGAATTTAATGTAAAGGAACCCGTAGGAGGCAGTGTGCATAAATTGATTGAATTCATACTGCAATTTGAGATGGAGAAGCAGAAGTCACATGCATCAGTATCGCATTGGAATAAAGGGAAGTACAGAGGCATGAGAGAGGAGTTTGCCCAGGTGAATTGGAAGGGAATGCTGGTGGGGATAATGGCAAAGCAGAGGTGGCTGAAATTTCTGGGAATAGTTCACAAGGTGCAGAATAGATATGTCCCATAGAAGAAGTTCTCAAATGCTAGGGGTAGGCAACCAAGACAGACAAGGGAAGTTAAGAACTGCATAAAAGCCACGGAAAAGGCGTATGAGGTAGCAAAAGTGAGTGGGATGTTTGATGATTGGGAAGTTTTTAAAATCCAACAAAAAGCAACTAAAAAGTTATAGGAAGGGAAAAGATGAAATATGAGGGCAAACTAACCAATAATATATAGCAAGATACTAAAAGTTTTTTTCAGTTATGAAAAGAGTAAAAGGGAGCTGAGAGTTGATATTGGACCACTGGAAAATGATGCTGGTGAGGTAGTAATGGGGGACAAAGATATGGCAGACGAACCTAATGGGTACTTTGCATCTGTCTTCAACGTGGAAGACACTAGCAGTATGCCAGAGGTCTGTGAGTGTCAGGGAGCAGGAGTAAGTGCTATTGCTATTGCAAAGGATAATGTGCTAGACAAGCTGAAAGGTCATAAGACACCTGGACCAGATGGACTACATTCCAGAGTCCTGAGAGAGATTGCTGAGGAGATAACAGATGCATTGGTCATGATCTTTCAAGAATCACTTGATTCTGGCATGGTCCTGGTGGATGGAAGATTGCAAATGTCACTCCACTCTTTAGGACGGGAGGAAGGCAAAAGAAAGAAAATTATAGGCCAGTTAGCCTAATCTCACTGGTTGGGAAAGTGTTGGAGTCTATTATTAAAGGTGAGGTTACAGAGTATTTGGAGACTAATGATAAAATAAATCAAAGTCAGCATGGTTTCTGGAAAGGGAAATCTTGCCTGGCAAATCTGTTCTTTGAGGAAGTAACAAGCAGGGTGGACAAAGGAGAGGCAGTGGATGTCATTTACTTGGATTTTCAGAAGGCATTTGATAGGGTGCCACACATGAGGCTGCTTAACAAGATAAAATCCTATGGTGTTACTGGAAAGATATGGCATGGATAGAAGAATGGCTGGTAGGCAGGAGGCAGTGAACGGGAATAAACGGGAGCCTTTTCTGGTTGGCTGCCAGTGGCTAGTATTACTCAGGGGTCAGTATTGGGATCACTATTTTTCACATTGTCAATGATTTAGATAATGGAATTGGTGGTTTTGTGGCAAAGTTTGCAGATGAGGTGAAGATAGGTGGAGGGGTAGGTAGTGCTGAGGAAGCAATGTGATTGCAGCAGGACTTAGACAAATTGGAAGAATGGGCAAAAAGGTAGCAGATGGAACAGTGTTGGGAAATGTATGATAATGCAATTTGGTAAAAGGAACAATAGTGCGAACTATTATTTAAATGGGGAGAAGGTTCAAGCATCAGAGGTGCAAAGGGACTTAGGAGTCTTCATGCAAGACTTCTAGAAGGTTAATTTCTAGCCTGTGTCTGTGGCAAATGCAAAGTTGGCATTTATTTCAAGGGGAATAGAATATAAAAGCAAGGAAATAATACTGAGGCTTTATAAGACACTGGTCAGGCCACACTTGGAGTATTGTCAACAATTTTGCGCCCCATATCTCAGAAAGGATGTTTTGTCATTAGAGAGAATCCAGAAGAGGTTCATGAGGATGATTCTAGGAATGAAGGGATTAACATATGAGGAGTGGCAGCTTTGGGACTGTACTCACTGGAATTTAGAAGAATACAGGGGATCTCATTTGAACCTGCCGAATGTTGAACGGACTTGAGGGAGTGGATGTGGAGAGGGTGTTTCCTATGGTGGGGTTATCCAGATCTAGAGAGCACAGCCTCAAAATTGAGGGGCTACCCTTTAGCACAGAGGTAAGGAGGAATTTCTTTAGCCAGAGAATAGTGAATCTGTGGAACGCTCTGCCACAGACTGCGGTGGAGGCCAAGTCCATGGGTATATTTAAGGCAGAAGTTGATTGTTTCCTGATTGGTCAGGACATCAAAGGAAATGGCGAGAAGACAGGTGTATGGGGTTGAGTTGAACTTGGGAATAGCGGAGCAGACTCGATGGGCTGATGGCATAATTCTGCTCCTATGGTCTTATGGTCTTAAGCTTTTGCACCCTTCCTATAATGAGGTGACTAGAACTTAACATGATACTCGCAAGTATGGTCAAACCAAGACACTTGTGTGCTTCCCCCAGCACAATCCTCACTGATTTTAATTTGAGCCCAAGGAAGTGCTTCACCGAATGTCTTGATATTTCAATGTACAAATAAAGCTGATTTAATCTAATAAGTCTTAGGATCTTGAGGAGACTCAGTAGTTAGCACAACGATTTACAGCACCAGTGATCACCAACATCCCTGGTTTGTTGTTTGGTTTAGTTAGTTTGGAGGTCTTAAAAAGTTCCACTGCTTTTACTCTAAATTATTTGAAGGGACATTGGTGGGAAGTTTTGAGTCTGTGGTCACCCTCTGTTCAGTGAGTGATTTTCATTCTGTGCGTAAAATGACACAGAAATGACAGCTCCCCACGTGTGTGTGTGTGTGTGTGTGTATATATATATATGAGTGTTGGTGTGTGTGCATTTCTGTTTGTGTGTGCCTGTATGTGTGTGAGTGTTTGTGTGTGTGTGTGGCACGAGGGGAGAGAAGTGTGAGAACAGATCTGTTAAAAACCTCTCTTTTCTAAACCTGCAGGTATCTAGAAACTATGCAAGATAACACCCAAGTAAGGAAGTGCTGCAGGAAAGGCTCATCTCGGATGTGAAGAATCGTTCCCCCACTCCTCAAACCAAGAGCAGCTGCAATTCAGACTGAAGATGGACTTCAGAGGGAGGAGAGTGAAGCCATTGTTGGCTGAGGCTTGGTTCCACGAACCAAAGGGGTGTGGCTCACTAACCGTTACTGGTGGTTCAGATCTGACCAGGGGGAAGCTGCTGAAGGGTGGAAGCTACTCCTCAGCCAACCACGCCACCTGGAACAACCTGTCTAGGAAGAGAAAAGCAGCCTTTGAAGGGGTGGCTGACAGCTCTGCCAGTGACTGGGGGACAGTGCCTGGCTGGGAGGTGCCAGGATGCAGCGTTCCACATGATGGGGTCACTGGCACCTGGGCCAGTTCCAGGCAGCTGGAAGGCAACAGCTCTGCTGCCCACCCAGCCGGCTGCAGCCGCTACATTCCAACCTGGGCTGCCGATCAGAGTGAGACCCAGCACAGGAGGGGAAGTGAACTCGGCATCAACCCTCGCAGGAGGCAGGAGCGCAGAAGGTTCCGGAAGAGGCGTAGACTGATGCGGGCCCTGCACTTGCTGTTAAATCACCGCATATCCCCTCTGACTTTCCATTGGAGAATATGGGGCTTGTTCTCCGGCAGGAGGCAAAATACCCGGCCTCGAGGTGCCCGGCGAGGCCTGCCCCGTCTACAGGGGCAAGTAGGTGAGGCGATGGAAAGTGGAGCGATTGACCTGCCACGGGAATGTCATCCAAATTTCCCCGAAGTCAGCGAGCTGCCCCCGACTGACGTCCCTGGCCTGGACCCCGGTGCTTGTGGCTCGTTTGCAGAAGGCCACAGGGACTCACTAGAGGGAAGCAATGAGTTTTGGCCAAAATTAGTGGGCAGGGGTCTACAGGGCCCACCTATGGCCAATTGCCAAGTTTTGCCGGTGGACTACAAGCTCCTGACTCCAGCGGGACCTTTTGAAAAGGTCAGTAGTCCTTCGGCCCTGCTCCGGGGGACTGTTGCAGCTGGCTTCCCAGAGATGCCAAAGGAAGGGCCGAGCACCTTTCCCCAGTTGGGTCACCGTGGACTCTCAGGAGCTGGCCGAGCACCCGGAGTCGTGGACCACGGGGAGAGCGCAAGGCTACTGAACAACCCAAGTGTGGATGGAGATCGCCACCTGTACTCCCGCCTCATGGCTCGGCAGAAGGGCATTCCCCAGCTCTGCCAGGCGGAAGGCAGTGGTGACACTTCAACTCTCAACTCCATTAGCGTGGGCGTTCAGGAGCAGGAGAGTGGGATCACGCTCAACCACACAAAGGCAGCCGAAGTGGGGAATTCCACCCGGCCACCGGTCTGTGGCATTGCAGGTAGCTGTCACAGGAGGAGGTTTAAGGAAGCATTCAATTGGCTGAGTGCACAGTGTTTTGGTGTTCCCTATTGGTCAGAGGATCCCAGATGTTTCTGTGTGCCTGTTGTCAGAGACTTCCAGATGCTTGTGTTCCCCAATGGTCAAAGACTCCCAGATATTTGTGTTCCCTATTGGTTAGAGGACAACCATATTTTGGTGTGGCCTATTGGTTAGAGAATCGCAGATGTTTCAGTGTTCCCTATTGGTCAAAGGTTCTCAAATGTTTGGCGGAAACCCAGATGTTTCTGTGTTAACTTTTGGTCAGAGGCTCCCAAATGTTTCCATGTTCCCCATGTTCAGAGGATCACCGATGTTCCAGTATTCCCTATTGGTCAGTGGCTTCCAGATGTTTCTGTTTTCCCTGTTGGTCAGTTTCCCAGATGTTCTGGTTCCAAATTGGTCAGAGGCTTCCAGACATTTAAGTGCTCCCCATGGGTCAGAGGTTCCCAGATGTTTCAGTGTTCCTCATTGGTCAGAGACTCCCAGATGTTTTCAGTGTTCGTCATTGAAGAGGATCCCAGATGTTTCTGTATTCCCTATTGGTCAGAGGTAGGGAAGGATGGTGCAGGGCTGTACAGCAGTTTAACTCCAACTCCGACTGGTCTAATTTAAAAGGCAAAAAATGGCAGATGCTGGAAATCAGAAATGAAAACTGAAAATAATATAAATTCTCAGCAGGTCAGGCAGCTTCTGTGGAGGGAGAAACAGGTTTAACATTTCATGTTGGAGTCAATTTGAGCATCTCCAGTTATAATTCAAAGTGGTATTAGTTTTTTCTTCTCATAGACATCCATACACAGGGTAAAAATACCATAGAAATCAATGTTTGTCATAGAGGTTCATACACAGGGCATAAATACCATAGAAATTAACCATTGGTTACAGACAACCATACACGGTATGAAACCATAGAAATTAACCATTGGTTACAGACAACCATACACGGTATGAAACCATAGAAATTAACCATTTGTAAGAGACAACTATACAGGGGGTATAAATACTATAGAAATTAAATTTCCTGGTGTTTGCGTATAGAAATTAACCATTTGTCATAAACATTCATACACATTCTAGAGTATAAATACCATAGAAATTAACAGTTTGTCATAGATTTTCGTACACAGGGTATAAATGCCATAGAAATGAACCATTTGTCACAGACATTCATACACAGGGTGTAAATACCATAGAAATTAACCATTTGTCATGGACATCCATACACAGTCGGTAAATACCACAGAAATTAATCTTTTGTCAAAGACATTCATATACAGGGTATAAATACCAAAGAAAAGACAAGCTTACAGAAGGTTCAGAGAGCTAGGTAATGTTAGCGATCTAGAAGATTATAAGGCTAACAGGAAGGAGCTTAAGAAGGAAATTAGGAGAGCCAGAAAGGGCCATGAGAGGGCCTTGGTGGGCAGGATGAAGGAAAACCCCAAGGCATTCTACAAGTATGTGAAGAGCAAAAGGATAGAGCCTGAAAGAATAGGACCTATCAAGTGTGACAGTGGGAAAGTGTGTATGGAACCGGAGGAAATAGCAGAGGTACTTAATGAATACCTTTCTTCAATATTCACTATGGAAGAGGATCTTGGTGATTGTAGTGATGACTTGCAGCAGACTGAAAAGCTTGAGCATGTAGATATTAAAAAAGAGGATGTGCTGGAGCTTTTGGAAAGCATCAAGTTGGATAAGTCGCTGGGACCGGATGAGATGTAACCCAGACTACTGTGGGAGGTGAGGGAGGAGATTGCTGAGCCTCTGGCGATGATCTTTGCATCATCAATGGGGACGGGAGAGGTTCCGGAGGATTGGAGGGTTGCAGATGTTGTTCCTTTATTCAAGAAAGGGAGTAGAGATAGCCTAGGAAATTATAGACCAGTGAGTCTTAAGTCAGTCACAACATGCTGGAGGAACTCAGCAGGTCTAGCAGTATCCGTGGAAACGATCAGTCGATGTTTCGGGCCGGAACCCTTCATCAGGACTGAAGAGGGAAGGGGTAGAGGCCCGATAAAGAAGGTGGGGGGAGGGTGGGAAGGAGAAGGCTGGTAGGTTCCAGGTGAGAAACCAGTAAGGGGAAAGATAAAGGGGTGGGGGAGGGGAAGCAGGGAGGTGATAGGCAGGAAAGGTGAAGAAGGAATAGGGGAAAACACCGGGTTGTAGAAGGAGGCGGAACCATGAGGGAGGTGATAGGCAGCTGGGGGAGGGGCAGAGTGACATAGGGATAGGGGAAGGGAGGGGGAGGGAATTACCAGAAGTTGGAGAATTCTGTGTTCATACCAAGAGGCTGGAGACTACCCAGATGGTATATGAGGTGTTGCTCCTCCAACCTGAGTTTAGCCTCATCATGGCAGTAGAGGAGGCCGTGTATGGTCATATCTGAATGGGAGTGGGAAGCAGAGTTGAAGTGGGTGGCTACTGGGAGATCCTGTCTGTTGTGGCGGACGGAGTGGAGGTGCTCGACGAAGCGGTCCCCCAATCTGCATCGGGTTTCACCGATGTAGAGGAGGCCGCACCGGGAGCACCGGATGCAATAGGTGACCCCAACAGACTCACAAGTGAAGTGTTGCCTCACTTGGAAGTACTGTTTGGGGCCCAACAGACTCACAAATAAAATCCCAACAGACTCACAAGTGGCCTCCTCTACATCCATCCGGTGCTCCCAGTGCGGCCTCCTCTACATCCATCCGGTGCTTCCGGTGCGGCCTCCTCTACATCGGTGAAACCCGAGACAGATTGGGGGACCGCTTCGTCGAGCACCTCCACTCCGTCTGCCAAAACAGACAGGATCTCCCAATTCTGCTTCCCACTCCCATTCAGATATGTCCATACATGGCCTCCTCTACTGCCATGATGAGGCTAAACTCAGGTTGGAGGAGCAACACCCCATATACCATCTAGGTAGTCTTCAGCCCCTTGGTATGAACATAGAATTCTCCAACTTCTAGTAATTCCCTTCCCCTAACCCTATGTCACTCTGCCCCCTCCCCCAGCTGCCTACCACCTCCCTCTTGGTTCCGCCTCCTTCTACAACCCGGTGTTTTCCCCTATTCCTTCTTCACCTTTCCTGCCTATCACCTCCCTGCTTCCCCTCCCCCACCCCTTTATCTTTCCCCTTACTGGTTTCTCACCTGGAACCTACCAGCCTTCTCTTTCCCACCCTCCCCCCATCTTTTTTATAGGGCTTCTGCCCCTTCCCTCTACAGTCCTGACGAAGGGTCCCGGCCTGAAACGTCGACTGATCTTTTCCACAGACGCTGCCCGACCTGCTGAATTCCTCCAGCGTGTTGTGAGTGTTGCTTTGACCCCAGCATCTGCAGATTATTTTGTGCTTAGTCTTAAGTCAGTGGTTGGTAAATTGATGGAGAAGATCCTGAGAGGCAGGATTTATGAATATTTGGAGAAGAAAAATATGGTTAGCATGGCTTTGTCAAAGGCAGGTCGTGCCTTACGAGCCTGATTGAATTTTTTGAGGATGTGACTAAACATATTGATGAAGGAAGAGCAGTAGATGTACTGTATATGGATTTCAGCAAGGCATTTGATAAGGCACCCCATGCAAGGTTTATTGAGAAAGTAAGGAGGCGTGGGATCCAAGGGGACATTGCTTTGTGGATCTAGAACTGGCTTGCCCACAGAAGGCAAACAGTGGCTGTAGACGTGTCATATTCTGCATGGAGGTCGGTGACCAGTGGTGTGCCTCAAGGATCTGTTCTGGGACCCCTACTCTTTGTGATTTTTATAAATGACCTGGATGAGGAAGTGGAGGGATGGGTTAGTAAGTTTGCTGATGACACAAAGATTGGAGGTGTTGTGGATAGTGTGGAGGGCTGTCAGAGGTTACAGCGGGACATTGATAGAATGCAAAACTGGGCTGAGAAGTGGCAGATTGAGTTCAATCCAGATAAGTGTGAGGTGGTTCATTTTGGTAGGTCAGATATGATGGCAGAGTGTATTATTAATGGTAAGACTCTTAGCAGTGTGGAGGATCAGAGGGAACTTGGGAGTCCGAGTCCATAGGATGCTCAAAGCAGCTGCACAGGTTGACTCTGTGGTTAAGAAGGCGTACAGTGTATTGGCCTTCATCAATCATGGAATTGAATTTAGGAGCCAAGAGGTAATGTTACAGCTACATAGGACCCTGGTCAGACCCCACTTGGAGGACTGTGCTCAGTTCTGGTTGCCTCACTGCAGGAAGGATGTGGAAATGATAGAAAGGGTGCAGAGGATATTTAAAAGGATGTTGCCTGGAGCATGCCTTATGAGAATAGGTTGAGTGAACTCGGCCTTTTCTCCTTGGGGCGACGAAGGATGAGAGGTGACCTGATAGAGGTGTATAAGATGGTGAGAGGCATTGATCGTGTGGATAGTCAGAGGCTTCTTCCCAGGGCTGAAATGGTTGCCGCAAGAGGACACAGGTTTAAGGTGCTGGGGAGTAGGTATAGAGGAGATGTCAGGGGTAAGTTTTTTACTCAGAGAGTGGTGAGGGCGTGGAATGGGCTGCCGGCAACGGTGGTGGAGGCGGGTACGATAGGGTCTTTTAAGAGACTTTTGGATAGGTACATGGAGCTTAGAAAAATAGAGGGCTTTAGGTTAGCCTATTAATTTCTAAGGTAGGGACATGTTCAGCACAACTTTGTGGGCTGAAAGGCCTGTATTGTGCTGTACGTTTACTATGTTTCTCTGTATTTTATGTATGACAAATGAACCATTTGTCAGAGACATTCATACGCAGGGCATGAATACCATAGACCTTAACAATTCATCATAGACATTCATAGTCATAGTCATACTTTATTGATCCCGGGGGAAATTGGTTTTCGTTACAGTTGCACCATAAATAATTAAATAGTAATAAAACCATAAATAGTTCAATAGTAATATGTGAATTATACCAGGAAATAAGTCCAGGACCAGCCTATTGGCTCAGGGTGTCTGACCCTCCAATGGAGGAATTGTAAAGATTGATGGCCACAGGCAGGAGTGACTTCCTATGACGCTCTGTGTTGCATCTCAGTGGAATGAGTCTCTGGCTGAATGTACTCCTGTGCCCACCCAGTACATTATGTAGTGGATGGGAGACATTGTCCAAGATGGCATGCAACTTGGACAGCATCCTCTTTTCAGACACCACTGTCAGGGAGTCTAGTTCCATCCCCACAATATCACTGGCCTTACGAATGAGTTTGTTGATTCTGTTGGTGTCTGCTGTCCCAGCACACAACAGCAAACATGATAGCACTGGCCACCACAGACTCGTAGAACATCCTCAGCATCGTCCGGCAGATGTTAAAGGGCCTCAGTCTCCTCAGGAAATAGAGACGGCTCTAACCCTTCTTGTAGACAGCCTCAGTGTTCTTTGACCAGTCCAGTTTATTGTCAATTCGTATTCCCAGGTATTTGTAATCCTCCACCATGTCCACACTGACCCCCTGGATGGAAACAGGGATCACCGGTACCTTAACTCTCCTCAGGTCTACCACCAGCTCCTTAGTCTTTTTCACATTAAGCTGCAGATAATTCTGCTCACACCATGTGACAAAGTTTCCTACCGTAGCCCTGTACTCAGCCTCATCTCCCTCATCTTATGTACATACACAGGATGTACATAACACAGAAATTAACCATTTGTTACAGACATCTACACACAGGGTATAAATACCACAGAAATTAACTGTTTGTTACAGATGTTCATGCACAGAGCATAAATACCATACAAACTAACCATTTGTTACAGACATCCATACACAAGGTATAAATACCATAGAAATTAACCGTTTGTCATAGTCATCCATACACAGGGTATAAAAACCATAGATAATAACCACTTGTCATAGACATTCATAAACAGGGTATAACTACCATAGAAATTAACCATTTGTTACTATCATCAACACACAAGGTATAAATACCATAGAAATTAACCGTTTGTCATAGACGTTCATACACAGGTATAAAGGCGATAGAAATGAACCATTTGTCATTGTTTCTGTGCACAGGATATAAATACCATAGAAATGAACCATTTGTCATAGACATCCATACACTGGGTATAAATACCACATAAATAAATGTTTGTCATACATATTCATACACAAGGTTAAATAACATAGAAATTAAACATTTGTTATAGACAACCCTACACAGAGTATAAATACCGTAGAAATTAACCATTTGTCATAGATATTCATACACAGGATATAAATACCAGAAATTAACTATTTCTTTTAGACATCCATACACAGGGTATAAATACCATAGAAATTAACCATTTGTTACAGACATTCATACACAGGGTATAAATACCATAGAAATTAACCATTTGTTATAGACATTCATACACAGGGTATAAATACCATAAAAATTAACCATTTGTTAGAGACATCCATACACAGGGTTAAATGCTATAGAAATTAACCATATGTTATTGACAATCCTACACAGGGTAAAAATACCATAGAAATTAACTGTCATAGAAATTCATACACGGGATATAAATACCATATAAATTAACTATTTCTTTTGGACATCCATATACTGGGTATGAATACCATAGGAATTAAACCATTTGTCAGAGACATTCATACACAGGGTATAAGTACCATAGAAATTAACCATTTGTCATAGACATCCATACACAGGGTTAAATAACATAGTAATTAAACATTTGTCATAGACTATCCTACACAAGGTATAAATACCATAGAAATTAACCATTTGTCATAGACATCCATACACAGGGTGTAATCACCATAGAAATTAACCATTTGTCATAGACATCTATACACAAGGTATGAAGACTATAGAAATGAACCATTTGTTGTAGTTATCCATACACAGGGTATAAATACCATAGAAATTAACCATGTGTCATAGACATTCATACACTGGGTATAAATACCACAGAAATTAACCATTTGTTAGAGACATTCATACACACGTTATAAATACTATAGAAATTAACTGTTTGTCGTTGACATTCATACACAGGGTTCAAATACCATTGAAATTAACCATTTGTAATGGACAGTAATGCACAGGGTATAAATACCATAGGAAAGGAAAAGTACTTTGCATCCGGAGTTTCTCCGGTTAGCAGACGATTTCCCTCCACGCCTCTTTGATGTGGGGAACCATGTACGAGGCAAGTTACAGCAGTGGTTTGCCATTGCCTTCTGCCAGGTGAGTTTCCAAAGGGATCACCAGCTCGTAACCCAGCACGGATAGAAAGCGTGCTGGGAGCTGGCAGGATTTGAACTCGGGACCTTTTGTCCCAAAGTCTGGCGCTGATGGCACTACCATAGAAATTAACAATTTGTCACAGACATTCATACACAGGGCCTAAATAACTTAGAAATTAACTGCCATAGACATCTATTCACAGGTATAATGACCAAAGAAATTAACAATTTATCATAGACATCCATACACAAGGTATAAATACCATAGAAATTAGCCATTTGTCATAGATATTCATACACAGGGTATAAATACCATAGAAATTAACTATTTCTTTTGGACATTAATACACAGGATATAAATACCAGAGAAATTTACTGTCATATCATCAATACACAGGGTATAAATGGCATAAAAATTAACCATTTGTCATCGACATCCATACACAGGGTTAAATAACATAGAAATTAAACATTTATCATAGACAACCCTACACAGGGTAAAAATACCGTAGAAATTAACTGTCATAGACATCCATACATAGGGTATAAATACCAGAGAAATTAGCCATTTGTCATATACATTCATACACAGGGTATAAATACCATAATAATTAACCATTTGTTGTTAACATTCATACACAGGGGTCAAATACCCTAGAAATTAACCATTTGTCATAGTCATCTATCACAACACGCTGGAGGAACTCAGCAGGTCTAGCAGTATCCGTGGAAACGATCAGTCGATGTTTCGGGCCGGAACCCTTCATCAGGACTGAAGAGGGAAGGGGTAGAGGCCCGATAAAGAAGGTGGGGGGAGGGTGGGAAGGAGAAGGCTGGTAGGTTCCAGGTGAGAAACCAGTAAGGGGAAAGATAAAGGGGTGGGGGAGGGGAAGCAGGGAGGTGATAGGCAGGAAAGGTGAAGAAGGAATAGGGGAAAACACCGGGTTGTAGAAGGAGGCGGAACCATGAGGGAGGTGATAGGCAGCTGGGGGAGGGGGCAGAGTGAAATAGGGATAGGGGAAGGGAGGGGGAGGGAATTACCAGAAGTTGGAGAATTCTATGTTCATACCGAGGGGCTGGAGACTACCTAGATGGTATATGAGGTGTTGCTCCTCCAACCTGAGTTTAGCCTCATCATGGCAGTAGAGGAGGCCATATATGGACATATCCGAATGGGAATAGGAAGCAGAGTTGAACTGGGTGGCTACTGGGAGATCCTGTCTGCTGTGGCAGATGGAGCGGAGGTGCTCGACGAAGCGGTCCCCCAATCTGACCGGCTGAGTTCCTCCAGCGTGCTGTGAGTGTTGCTTTGACCCCAGCATCTGCAGAGTATTTTGTGCCATAGTCATCTATATATAAATACCACAGGAATTAACCATTTGTTAGAGACATCCATACACAGTTTATAAATACCATAGAAATTAATATTTGTTAGAGAAATATATACACAGGGTATAAATACTTCAGAAATTAATTGTCATGGTATCCATACACAGGGTATAAGTATCATGGAAATTAATCATTTGTTATAAACAGGGTATAAGTAATATAGAAATTAACCCTTCGTTAGAGACATTCATCGGCAGGGTATAAATACCATAGAAATTAACCATTTGTATAGACATCCATACTCAGGATGTAAATGCCATAGAAATTTACCACTTGTCATAGACATTGATACACAGGGTGTAAATACCATAGAAATTAACCATTTGTTATAGACATTCATACACAGGGTATAAATACCACAGAAATTAACCCTTTGTCGTGGACATTCATACACAAGGGTATGAATATCATAGAAATTAACTGTGTTCTTGACATCCATACACAGGATGTAAACACCATAGTAGTTACAGTGGTGCTGGAAAGTTTGTGAATCCTGTAGACTTAAAATGTGATCAGATCTTCACCTCATTTCTAAAACTAGATAATTTAATAGCACAGAAAATATTATACTTGTTCATTTTTATATTTGGAAAATTGTCCAATATTACATGTATTTTTTGGGAAAAGTATATGAGCCTTTGTTTTCTGTAACTGGTGTGACCCACTTGTACAGCAATAACTTCAACCAAACATTTCTGGGAATTGTTGATCAGTCCTACATGTCGGCTATTCCTCCTTGCAAAACTGCTGGGTTGTTGGTGAGTTGCCTTGCACGAACTGCTTGCTTCGGGTCCTTCCACAACATTTCTATAGGATTAAGGTCAGGTCTTTGACTCAGCTATTGCAAAACAGAGTTTTCTTCTTTTTAAACCCAGTGTATGGAGGTTGTTGGTTTTCTCTTGTTTTTGGGATCATTGTCTTGTTGCATTATCCAACTTCTATTTAGCTTAAGGTGATGGACTGCTACCCTGACATTCTCCTGTAAAATGTCTCGATACAATTTTGAATTCATTATTGCCTTCACAATTGCAAACTATTCAGGCCCTGAGGTAGCAAAGGAGCCCCAAACCATGATGCTCCTTCCACCGTGCTTCACAGTTGGGATGAGGTTTTGGTGTTGGTGTGCAGTGCCCTCTTTCCTCCAAACATAGCGGTGAGCATTTCTGCCAAAATGTTCAACCTTTGTCTCATCTGTCCACAGATCATAGTCCCCAGAAATGTTGTAGAAAATCCAAGTGGTCTTTTGCAAACTTCAAATGGACAGCATTTTTTTTTTATTTTGAGAGCAGTGATGCCCTTCCGTGAACACCATTTTTATTCAGTGTTTTTCTTATAGTGGACACATGAACAGAGACTTTGGCAAGTTCCAGGGAGTTCTGCAGTTCTTTTGCTGTTACCCTTGGGTTCTTTTTCACCTCCTCCAGCATTGCACGTTGTGTTCTTGGTGTGATCTTTGCAGGATGCCCACTCCTAGGGGAGAGTAGCAACAGTACTGAGTTTCCTTGTAGACAATTTCTCTCACTGTGGACTGAAGAACACTCAGGTCTTTAGAAGTGCTTTTGTCATCTTTCGAGCTCCATGCATCTCTACAATTCTTCTTTTAAGGTTCTCTGAAAGCTTTGTTTGAGGCATGGTGCACATAAATAGATCTTTCTTGAGAAGAGCAGGCTCTGTCAGTAACCTGACTTTGTGTGTCTTTTTTTATAGGGCAGGGCACCTGTACAACCCACACCTTCCATCTCATTGATTACATCACCTGACTCCAAATAGCTTTTGTAGAAGCCATTACCCCAGAGGTTCACATACTTTTTCCGACAATTACATGTAATATTGGATCATTTTTCTCAATAAGTAAATGAACAAGTAGAATGTTTTTTGTGTTATTTATTTAATTGGGTTCTCTTTTTCTAGTTTTAGGACTTAGGTGAAGATCTGATCACATTTTTAGATTATGAAGACACACAGTCCCCTTTTATTGTCATTTAGTAATGCATGCGTTAAGAAATGATACATTATTTCCTCCGGTGTGATATCACAAAACACAGGACAAACCAAGACTGAAAAAACTGACAAAACCACATAATTATACATATAGTTACAACAGTGCACAATACCATAACTTAATGAAGAAGTCCGTGAGTACAGTAAAGTTCAAAGTTTCTCAAATGTCCCACATCTCACGCAGACGGGAGAGGGAAGAAAAACTCTCCCTGCCATACCCGGCCACGGTCCGACTCTGAATCATGCAAAAACTTCGAGCTCTGATCAGCTCTCCGACACTGAGTACTGAGCGCCATCTCTATCCGAGCAATTCAGCCTCTTTCTCAGTGGCCAAAAGCAAGCAAGGCCGGGGATTTTGAGGCCTACCCTCTGAAAGATTCCCGACCACACAGTAACAACAGCAGTGGATGGGCGTTTCAGAAATTTCTCCAGATGTTCCTCTATGTTTCACGTCTATCTCCATCAAATCAGAAATTGTCCACGGCCCCTATTTAACAGATACAATATCATTTTTCACTGGAGAGCTGCGCACTGTTGTTCCTTTTACCAAAATGCATTATCATGTATTTTCCAACACTGATCATATTTATGCAGAAATAGAGAAAATTCTACAGGGTTCACAAACTTTCCACCACCAACGTAACTGTTTGTTATAGCATCCATACACAGAGTGTAAGTACCATAGAAATTAACTGATTGTCATAGACCTCTATACACAGAGTATAGATATCAGTGAAATCAACTGTTTGTCATAGACTGTTAAGTCCATAAGACATAGGCACAGAGTTAGGCCATTCAGCCCATTAGGCTGCAACACCATTCCATCACGGCTGATCGCGGATCCCACTCAAACCCATACACCTGGTTTTTCACCATATCCTTTTATAATCAGGAAACATTAACTTCTGTTTTAAAAATACCCATGGACTTGGCTCCACTGCAGAGCATTCCTAGGATTCACTATTCTCTGGCTAAAAATATCCATAGAAACCATAGAACCATAGAAACTACAGCACAGAAACAGGCCCCTTGGCCCTTCTTGGCTGTGCTGAACCATTTTCTGCCTAGTCCCACTGACCTGCACACGGACCATATCCCTCCATACACCTCCCATCCATGTATCTGTCCAATTTATTCTTAAATGTTAAAAAAGAACCCGCATTTACCACCTCGTCTGGCAGCTCATTCCATACTCCCACCACTCTCTGTGTGAAGAAGCCCCCACCCAATGTTCCCTTTAAACTTTTCCCCCCTCACCCTTAACCCATGTCCTCTGGCTTGTTCTCCCCTTGCCTCAATGGAAAAAGCCTGCTTGCATTCACTCTATCTATACCCATCATAATTTTATATACCTCTATCAAATCTCCCCTCATTCTTCTACGCTCCAGGGAATAAAGTCCTAACCTATTCAACCTTTCTCTGTAACTGAGTTTCTCAAGTCCCGGCAACATCCTTGTAAACCTTCTCTGCACTCTTTCAACCTTATTCATATCCTTCCTGTAATTTGGTGACCAAAACTGACACAATACTCCAGATTCGGCCTCACCAATGCCTTATACAACCTCATCATAACATTCCAGCTCTTATACTCAATACTTCGATTAATAAAGGCCAATGTACCAAAAGGTCTCTTTACGACCCTATCTACCTGTGACGACACTTTTAGGGAATTTTGTATCTGTATTCCCAGATCCCTCTGTTCCACTGCTCTCCTCAGTACCTTACCATTAACCCTGTATGTTCTACCTTGGCTTGTCCTTCCAACGTGCAGTACCTCACACTTGTCAGTATTAAACTCCATCTGCCATTTTTCAGCCCATTTTTCCAGCTGGTCCAAGTCCCTCTGCAGGCTCTGAAAACCTTCCTCACTGTCTACTACACCTCCAATCTTTGTATCATCAGCAAACTTGCTGATCCAATTTACCACATTATCATCCAGGTCATTGATATAGATGACAAATAACAATGGACCCAGCACTGATCCCTGTGGCACACCACTAGTCACAGGCCTCCACTCAGAGAAGCAATTCTCTATCACCACTCTCTGGCTTCTTCCATCGAGCCAATGTCTAATCCAATTTACCACCTCTCCATGTATACCTAGCGACTGAATTTTCCTAACTAACCTCCCATGCGGGACCTTGTCAAAGGCCTTACTGAAGTCCATGTAGACAATAGACAATCCCTCCTTACCTCTGTTCTGAAAGGTCTTCTAGTTCTGGATACCCCTACCATAGGAAACATCCTCTCCACATCCACTTTATCCAGTCCTTTCAATATTCGGTAGGTTTCAATGAGTTCCCCCCAAGTTCTTCTAAATTCCAATAAGTTCAGGCCCAAAGGCTGCTGATATGTTAACCCCTTCATTCTCGGAATCATCCTTATGTACCTCCTCTGGACTCTCTTCAACGACGACACATTCTTTCTGAGATATGGAGCCCAAAACTGTTGATAGTACTCCAAGTGCAGCCTGACTAGTGTCTTATAAAGGCTCAGCAATACCTCCTTGCTTTTATATTCTATTCCTTGAAATAAATGCCAACCTTGCATTTGCCTCCTTTACAACAGACTCAATCTGTAAATTAACCTTCTAGGAGCCTTGCATGAGGACTCCTAAGTTCCTTTGCAACTCTGATTTTGAACCTTTTCCCTATTTAGATAGTAGTCTGTACTGTTGTTCCTTTTACCAAAATGTATTATCATGTACTTCCCAACACTGTATTCCATCTGCCACTTTTTTGCCCGTTCTTCCAATTTGTCTAATTCCTTTTGCCTCAGCACTATCTACCCCTCCACCTATCATTTGCAAACTTGGCCAAAAAGCCATCAATTCCAGTATCTAAATCATTGCAAAGTGAAAAATAGTGATCCTTATACTGACCCCTAAGTAACACCACTAGTCACCGGCAGCCAACCAGAAAAGGCCCCTTTTATTCCCACTCAATGCCTCCTGCCTGTCAGCCATTCCTCTATCCATGCCAGTATCTCTCCTGTAACACCATAGGATGTTTTCTTGTTAAGCAACCTCACGTGTGGCACCTTATCAAATACCTTTTGAAAATCCAAGTACTGTAAATGACATCCACTGCATCTTCTTTGTCCACCCTGCTTGTTACTTCCTTGAAGAACTCTTAACAGATTTGTCAGGCAAGATTTCCCTTTACAGAAACCATGTTGAGTTTGACTTATTTTGTCTTTAGCCTCCAATTACCCTGAAACCTCATCCTTAATAATAGATTCCAATACTTTCCCAACCACTGAGATTAGGCTAACTGGCCTACAATTTCCTTTCTTTTGCTTTCCTCCCTTCCTAAAGAGTGGAGTGACATTTGCAATCTTCCAGTCCTCCGGGACCATGCCAGAGTCAAGTGATTCTTGAAAGATCATGACCAATGCATCCGTTATCTCTTTAACAATCTCTCTCAGGACTCTGGGTCCATCTGGTCCAGGTGACTTATCCACCTTAAGTTCGCTTGGCATGCCACGTTAGGCAGTGGTTTTGGCGGAGGGGATCTGTACACCTGAGTGAGGGTCCTTATGGATGGTGTAGGTTTGCTTGAGTTAATCTGGCCGTGTTGAGCTCGTACTCCAGAGATAAGCAAGAAGACTTGTTTAACCTCAGTGCTGTACAATGAATGTGCTTGTCTTACTGCCTGCAATGGTTTTGCAGATGCCCTTGAGATGAATGGGCACCCGCTGAGTGACCCGGACGAAGTTCCCCAGCTAGAGAGCAGCGATCCACGGCAGTACATGGCTGGGGTGGACAACGCAATTGTCATCAGCCATGTCTGCAGCATCGGTTCACAGATGGCCGAGCAGCTGTTTGGTGGTGAGGAGGACGGCGGGGAGGGCAGCACAGCCAGTGTGTCCAAGCACAGGCGAGTACCGGAGGGCCAAGGCAGTGGTGCTGGCGATTTGGAGGCCGAGGCAGGTGCCGCAGAGCAGCTGAAGGCTGGGGACAGGACAGGCACAAACCACGTGGCGGCAATGAGTGATGAACACATCGCCTGTATCCATGGTAAGGTCACCGTGGTGAAACGGAGACTGCAACCCTGAAACTGTTGGAACTAGGCCGACACCTGGTATTGGGGCTTTTGTACAATGGAGGCTTGTAATAAGGGAGGGTCTCACTGTGTGAGGGAAAGCACCAAAGAAGTGGTGGTGCTGAGGGAGGGTCACACTCTGGGATGGGTGATACTGAGGGATAGTCACACTGTGGGGGGGGTGGTACTGAGGGATAATCCCACTCTGGGATGGGTGGTACTGAGGGATAGTCACACTGTGGGAGGGGTGATACTGAGGGATAATCACACTGTGGGAGGGGTGGTACTGAGAGATAATCACACTCTGGGATGGGTGGTACTGAGGGATAATCACACTGTGGGGGGGGTGGTACTGACAGATAATCACACTCTGGGATGGGTGGTACTGAGGGATAGTCACGCTCTGGGATGGGTGGTACTGAGGGATAGTCACACTGGGGGGGGGTGGTACTGAGGGATAATCCCACTCTGGGATGGGTGGTACTGAGGGATAGTCACACTGTGGGGGGGTGGTACTGAGGGATAATCCCACCCTGGGATGGGTGGTACTGAGGGATAGTCACACTGGGGGGGGGTGGTACTGAGGGATAATCCCACTCTGGGATGGGTGATACTGAGGGATAATCCCACTCTGGGATGGGTGGTACTGAGGGAGGGTCACATTCTGGGATGGGTGGTACTGAGGGATAGTCACACTGTGGGAGGGGTAATACTGAGGGAGGGTCACACTGGGGCAATACTGATAGATAGTCACACTATGGGGGTGATACTGAGGGAGGGTCACATTGGGAGTGTTGAAACTGAGGGAGGGTCACACTGGGAGGGGTGATACCGAAGGAGGGTCACACTGGGAGGGGTGATACCGAGGGAGGGTCACACTGGGAGGGGTGGTACCGAGGGAGGGTCACACTGGGAGGGGTGGTACCGAGGGAGGGTCACACTGGGAGGGGTGGTACCGAGGGAGGGTCACACTGGGAGGGGTGATACCGAGGGAGGGTCACACTGGGAGGGGTGATACCGAGGGAGGGTCACACTGGGAGGGGTGATACCGAGGGAGGGTCACACTGGGAGGGATGGTACCGAGGGAGAGTCACACTGGGAGGGGTGATACCGAGGGAGGGTCACACTGGGAGGGATGGTACCGAGGGAGGGTCACACTGGGAGGGGTGATACCGAGGGAGGGTCACACTGGGAGGGGTGATACCGAGGGAGGGTCACACTGGGAGGGATGGTACTGAGGGAGAATACAATAAGAAATATAAAAAATAAGTAGTACAAAATAATGAGATAGTGTTCAAGGGTTCATGAACCATTCAGAAATCTGATGGTGGAGGGGAAGAAGCTGTTCCTGAAATAGTGAGTGTGCGTCTTTAGGTTCCTGTACCGCCTCCCTGATGGTAGTAATGAGAATGCTTTACTGTGGTATGATAGAACGGAGAACAGTACAGCACAGTACAGGCCCTACAGCCCATGATGTGCTGGCCTTTTGACCGACTCTAGGATCAATCTAACCCTTCCCTCCCACACAACACACACAAAATTCTGGAGGAACTCAGCAGGACAGGCAGCATATATGGAAAAAAGTACGGTCAATGTCTTGGACAGAAACCCTTTGGCATGACAGATACATGTTTCTAAGAGGCTCTTAAATGTACTTAATGTATTTGCCTGACAGTGCGTTCCATGCACACGGCACTCTCTGTGCAAAAAGCTACTGCTGACATTACTGTCCTATACTTTCCATCAAATACCTTAAAATTGTGCCACCTTATATTAGCTATTTTTGTCCTAGGGAAAAGTTTCTGGCTGTTCACTGGATCTCTGCCTCTTATCATCTTGTCCATCATCTTTTACACCTGAGAAATGGGCCCACATAGCTTCCTGCAAACCATATTTTAAGATGATGACCTTTTACTCCTTTCTCCCTGATGAATTTTCCTTAACCGTGCTGAGGTTGGGACGAACACCATTGTAGTATCTAACTCTTAGGAAGAGCAGACCAACTGATAGGAAGGAAGTCAGTAAGAAAGCTCCTTCCCTCTGGTCCCTCCCCTCACCTCACTGTTGTACAACCTCCCTGCCTACTTGCCTCAGGGGTAGACCTAACAGCAGTGTGTTGGAGCTTGGAAAATCCCTTTCGACGAGGCTGATTTCTCTCACAGTGATCCTTCCTTTGCAGGGCTCCTGGATGAGTATATCCAAGCGTACGGCAGCTTGATCCCCCTGAACACGGATGAGGTGATCGAGAAGCTCCAGGATGTTTTCGAAGAAGACTTCTCAACCCTTCACAGGTGTGTGATCCGTTGCTGATGGTAGGCTCGATAGTGGCACAGTATCGTAGCAGTCACTGTAATACTATTACAATACCCCGACCCAGGTTCAATGCCCGCTGCTGTCTGTAAGGAGTTTGTTCATTTTCCATGTGAACCATGTGGGTTTCCTCCGGGTGCTCCAGTTTCCTCCCACTGTGCAAAGATGTACAGATAAGTAGATTAGTTGGTCACAGGAGTGTAGTTGGTCACGAGGGTGTGGTTGGTTACGGGGGCGTAGTTGGTCACGGGGGTGTGGTTGGGCCAGAAAACCTGTTACTGTGCTGCATCTCTAAATAAAAAAAAACATAAGGCTGTTGGGGGTGGTGGTGTGGAAATGCTAGACTTACCATTCAAAGCAAAGTGGAAGGTGTGATTATGACTTTTTACTTTTTCTTTTGTTATTGCCACAGTGTTTCCTTGCCCCTTTACCCAATATCCTAGTTCAAGGGCAGAGCCACTGGGGACAAAGAGTGTACAAAAAGAATTGTTGACATCCTTAAAGGCCCAAGAGTACAGGATGGACACATCAGCCAACCGTCATGGGGTCGGTTCTCCTCGCTGTTGACAGTGATGATCTTGGCAGGCGGGTATTCCTGTGACTCTTGGTTGGACAGGGTTCGGAAGGATTGTTGGTGAGCTGGTCAATTGGGCCTGATTGTGGAGCCACCCTCCTCACTGCTGATTCAGCCAGTACAGTTACCCACAGTGTTCCTGGATGGACAGGACTGGGTGGAATTGTTGGTGTACAGTGAGCCTGAGTGTAGAGCGACACTGCCACCCCCCCAACTGCCTACAGCGTTCCTGTGACTCTCTTGAATGGGTAGGATGGGGTGCGATTATTGGTGAGCTGATCAAGTGGGCCTAAGTGTGGAACAGGCCACTGATGAATGACAACCCTTCCCTAATCTGGAGCAGGAATTGTAGAGTTGTTAGGACCACATCTTCATAGGGCAGCATAGTATAACACTAATACAGTATGAGTCACCCAGGTTCAGTTGCTGCTGCTGTCTTTAATGAGTTTGTACATTTTCCTTATGACCATGTTGATTTCCTCTGGGTGCTCCGCTTTCCTCCCACATTCCAAAGACACATGGGTTAGGGTTGGTGAGTTATGGGCGTGCTATGTTGGCACTGGAAGCATGGCAACACTTACAGGCTGCCCCCAGCAAATGCTCCAACTGTGTTGGTTGTTTTTGGAAGTGGCATGTTTTGCAGTTTGTTTGATGTACACGTGATAAGTAAAGCTAATCTTTTCTTTCACTGTGGCTTCTGTTTGTGCGCAGAAAGAGTATGATTCACCACGTGATGCAGTCTTACCATCGGATGGTCGGGAATAACGCTGTCCGCAACTTCCGTGTAACCTACAAGAGGCATGTGCTGACAATGGATGATCTCTCTACGTTATATGGGCAAAACTGGCTTAATGACCAGGTTATGTTTCTCTTGTTGTTGAGCATCTCGGATGGGAGGGTTATTATTCCTCACTCTCTAATTTGATACTTTCCTTCCTCTTGTCTTGTGCCCACCAACCTAAATTCCCCAAAATTCTGAACTATGGCTCCTTGGTCTTCCAGAGACCCCACAACCTAAAGGTCCTCACTTGCTCCACCCACACTCAAGTCATTCTCAGCTTTCACCACTGGGGTTCCTGTGTGGCAAATCAGGAACTAGAGATGCACAGTTGAATCATGGCCTGGTATGAGAACACCAATGGCCAGGGACAGAAAAGCCTACAGAAAGTGGTGGACACAGCACAGTCCAACACAGGCAGAGTCCTCCTCACTACTGAGCACAATTGCATGGAGTACTGCCATACGGAAGTCATCAAGAACTCCCACCATGCAGACTGTGCTCTCTTCTCACTGTACCATCAGACAGGAGGTACCTGAGGATCCCACAACCACCACGTTCAGGAACAGTTACAGTGCCTATAAAAAGTATTCACCCCTCCCACCCCTTAGACATTTTCATGTTTTTTGTTTTACAACATTGAATCACAGTGGATTTAATTTGGGTTTTTTGACACTGATCAACAGAAAAAGACTTTTTTATGTCAGTGAAAACATCTCTACAAAGTGATGTAAATTAATTACAGATATAAAACACAAAATAATTGATTGCATAAGTATTCATGCACTTCAAGTCAATAATTAGTAGCAATTACAACACATTTGGCAGCTATTACAACCTTGAATCCGTGTGGATAGGTCTCTATCAGCTTCGCACATCTGGACCTGCAATTTTTCCCCACTCTTCTTTACAAAACTGCTCAAGCTCTGTCAGATTACATGGGGATCGTGAGTGAACAGCCCTTTTCAAGTTCAGCCATAAGTTCTTAACTGGATTGAGGTTTGGACTCTGACTTGGCCACTCCAGGACATTAACATTGTTGTTTTTCAGCCATTCCTGTGTAGCTTTGGCTTTATGCTTGGGGTCATTGTCTTGCTGGAAAACAAATCTCCCAAGTCACAGTTCTCTTGCAGACTGCATCAGATTTTGCTTCAGGATTTTCTTGTATCCTGCTGCATTCATTTTACCATCTACCTTCACAAGCCTTCCAGAGCCTGCTGCAGGGAAGCATCCCCACAGCACAATGCAGCCACCACCGTGTTTCACGGTAGGGATGGCGTGTTTTTGATGATGTGTGGTGTTTGGTTTACGCCAAACATAGCACTTAGTCTGATGGCCAAAAAGCTCAATGTTGGTTTAATCAGACCATAGAACCTTCTTCCAGCTGACTTCAGAGTCTCTCACATGGCTTCTAGCAAACTCTAGCAGAGATTTCATGTGAGTTTCTTTCATTATGGCTTTCTCTTAGCCACTCTCTCATAAAGCACCTGGTCAACAGTTGTTGTATGTACAGTCTCCCATCTCAGCCACTGAAGCTTGTGACTCCTCCAGACTTGTCATAGGTCTCCCCTTCTTGCATGGTCACTCAGTTTTTGACGGCGGATTTACAGCTGTGTCATATTCTTTCCATTTCTTTATGATTGACTTAATTGTACTCCAAAGTATATTCATTGAGTTAGAATTTTTTTTGTATCCATCTCCTGAGTTGTTCTTTTCAATAACCTCTTCACGGAGTCGCTTGGAGTGTTTGTTTGTCATCATGGTGTAGTTTTTGCCAGGATACTGACTCACCAGCGGTTGGGCCTTCCAGATACAGGTGTAATTTTACTGCAATCAGTTGAAGCACCTTGACTGTGATTTCCATTTAACTAATTCTGGCCTTTTGACTTCTGAAACCAATTGGCTGCACCAGTGATGATTTGATGTCATATTTGTAATTAATTTAGATCATTTTGTAGAGATCCGTTTTCACTTTGACGTGGAAGAGTTTTTCTATTTATCAGTGTCTAAAAAAAGCCAAATTAAATCCACTGTGATTCATTGTTGTAAAACATGAAATCTTCCGGGGGTGGGGGGGGGTCGGTTAATACTTTTTATAGGCACTGTATTACCCTTCAATTCACTCTTCTCAATTCTGAACTGATCAGACTCACTTTCAAACACTCTCATGTTCTCAGTCTTAATTTTTGTTTGCACAGTTGTCTTCTTTTGCACATTAGTTGTTTGCTTATGTATAGGTTTTTGTAAATTCTATTCTATTCCTTTTTTTCCCTGTGAATACCTGCAAGAAAATGAATGCCAAGGTAGTATCATTATCATCATCATTTTGTGCTGTGTCAGGTGATGTAGGCGATCATAGTCTTTGATTATTCTTGGTAAATTTTTCTACAGAAATGATCTGAGCAGACTGGTGATGTGCATCAGCTGCTCCTACAGCCATTCACCACCTGCTCCCATGGCTTCAGGTGACCCTGATTGGGGGTGGTGGGGGGGCTAAACTGGTGCCACACCTTGCCCAAGGGTGACCTGCAGGGTAGTGGAGGGAAGGAGCACCTTACACCTCCTTTGGTAGAGACATATCTCTACCTTCTACCCTGCCACTTTCAAGGTAGTATATGGTAACATATGCATACTTTGATACTAAATTTACTTTAGATTTTAAGTGGATTGCTCCCTGTAAAGTCTGCTCTGTTGTCATCCACCACTATGCAGCCACCAAAGCCCAAGGAAAGATTTCCATTACTGTGGCCACTATAACCTTGGTTTGACCCTAAGCTGCTGTGACTTGGGAGAGATGGTAGCCATTATGTGCACAGCAACCTCCCACAAGTCACATCAGATTGACACAGTGGTGCATCTGGTAGTGCAGCTGTCTCACAGCAGCGGTGACCTGGGTGTGGTGGTTCTCCTTGTATCTTTGTGCTCTGTTCTCCTCTCACATCCCAAAGACAGGCTGGCAAGGTAATTGGCTGCTGTGAATTGACAATAATGTGTAGGAAAGTGGTAGAGTCTGAGGAGCGTTGAGGGTGATGTAAGAATAAGTTGGGAATAAGGTAAACGATTAACCCCGTTTGATTTTACCGACGTCCCTATTAAAGAGGTGGCGCAGTAGTGTAGTGGTTAGTGTAACACTATTACAGAGCCAGCAATCCCACCGCTATCTGTAAGGTGTTTGTATGTTCTGCCTCTGATCATGTGGGTCTCCTCCCACATCCCACATTAGTTAGGTAATTGCCCAATCATATGAGTGTAATTGGGCAGTGCTGACTCACTGGGCCTGAAAGGCCTGTTGCCATGCCGTATCTCAAAGTAAAAGTAATGAAAAAATAAATCAATGGGTGCTTGATGATAGAGCTGGATTTAGTAGGCTGGTTTCCATAGCAACAGACACAAAGTGTGGGAGAAACTCAACAGGTCAGGCAGCATCTATGGAGGGGAATCGACAGTCAATATTTTGGGCTGAGACCCTTCATTGGGACTAGAAAGGGAGGGGACAGAGGCCAGAATAACAAGGTGGGGAGAGGGTACAAGCAGGCAGATGATAGATGAAAAATGTGTACAATTGGATGTCTTTGTGGAGAACTGAATGAAATAAAATTCCACCAAAATATTTGTCTTGAACTGTTGTAAAATACTTAAAATATTCAGTGGGTTTGCTGTGTGGAGAGAAAAAATTAACATTTGAAGCAAGTTTCCTGTCAGAACCGGTATCAGTATTGGTTTAAAGCAAAACACACAAAATGCTGGAGGAGCTCAGCAGGTCAGGCAGCGTCTATGGAAATGAATAAACAGAGAAAGTTTTGGGCTGAGACCCTACTACAGGGCTGAAAAGGAAAGAGGGAAGATGCCAGAGTAAAAAGGTGGGGTAAGTGGTGAGGAAGGAAGCTGGCTAGAAGGTGATAGGTGAATCCAGGTAGGAAAGAAAGACAAAAGGCTAGAGAAGAAATCCAGGGGGAAGGAATTTTTTTTTTAGAAGAAGGAGAAATTGATATTCATGCCATCAGGTTGGAAACTACCCAAACAGAATATAAGATGTTGCTCTTCCACCCTGAGGGTGTCCTCATCTTGATATCAAGTGTTCCTTCCCTCTTCTTCTATTCCCTACTTAAAGAGCCTTTCGCCTCTTCCCACCTGCCTATCATTTCCCCCTGGGTCCCCTCTTCTGTCCTTTTTCCTGTGGACCACTCCATGAGAGAATGGGGGGAGATAGTCATAGTCATACTTTATTGATCCCGGGGGAAATTGGTTTTCGTTACAGTTGCACCATAAATAATTAAATAGTTAAATAGTAATATGTAAATTATGGTAGGAAATAAGTCCGGGACCAGCCTATTGGCTCTGGGTGTCTGACCCTCCAAGGGAGGAGTTGTAAAGTTTGAGGCCACGGGCAGGAATGACTTCCTATGACGCTCTGTGTTGCATCTCGGTGGAATGAGTCTCTGGCTGAATGTACTCCTGTGTCCAACCAGTACATTATGTGGTGGATGCGAGACATTGTCCAAGATGGCATGCAACTTGGACAGCATCCAAGATTGCCATGCTTGGCAGAACAGAGGACCAAGAGAAGGCCATTGCTTGTGCCGTTGAGGGGATAGAAACTTCTCTGATGTGAATTCATAGATTTACAGCACTCCGTCAGCATCATAGTGAATATTTTAACTGTCCTCTTGAATTGACTTAATGAATGATATACCCCCACTCCCATTCCCCATTCTGACCTCTTACCACTTCTTCCCTGCCTATCACCTCACCCTGGTGCCCCTCCTCCTTCCCTTTTTATCCTGGCGTCTTCCCCCTTTCTTTCTAGTCGTGATGAAGGGTCTCGCCCGAATCATTGACTGTTGACTTATTTCCATAGGTGCTGTCTGACCGACTGAGTTCCTCCAGAATTTAGTGCGTGTTCCTTTGTCTCCCATTAGCTTTCTAACCAAAATGGATACATTATTAATTGATTGTGACCCTCTTACTGGTCAGAAATATCTCCCCCTCCCTACCTAATGCGAAGCCCTTGCTGTGTCCTCTGAACTGTTGGTGGTTTTACCTTGGTATGTTCTGGGATCCATGGATGTACACTGTAATGGTCTTGTCCTATCGTTTATTTTTCATTCACTTGCACTGCAGTGTAAACACTTTAACCATTTTTATAATGCTGTTTATGTTGTAAATACAGGCTGCATATCTGTGTTTTATTACTAATTGTTATTTGTTCAATGTCACACTCTGACCAACACACCACAGCAAATTCCTAATACATGTAAATGTATATGGTGAATAAAGTTGATGCCTGTTGCCCTCTCAGAGTGCATCACCTCGCATTTCTCCAGAATAAATTCTATATTGCATTTATTCAGCTCTCTGCCCTGCTGGAGATTGTTAAAGAGGCTTTGGGTGACTTTTTTACTTGAGGTGTATTCAGGGGAGATTCCAGTGATTCCAGATAGTGCGCATTCTGTATCTGTCCTGGAGCAATCATAAACGTAAAGGAGAAAACATTTCCATTTGTTTCTCATTTCTGTGGCTGACTTTTGAGAGGCTTGGAGCATGATTTCTGTTCAAAATATTTGGACCTGTTGTCTTCTTGTGCTTTCTTGTGGTACAGTGGTAGGAGATGAAGTACTTTTTCTTGTATTTTACTACAGGTCATGAACATGTATGGAGACCTCGTTATGGACAGTGTCCCTGACAAAGTAAGTCCACTTGCTTAGAATCACTGCTCAGAATCAGGTTTATCACTAATGTGTCATGAAATGTGGCTGCAGTACAGTGCAATACATTAAAAATTACTGTAAATTACCATAAGAAATATGTATGAGAGAAAAAGAGAGCAAAATACTGAGGTAGTGTTCATAGACTATTCAGAAATGTGCTGGTGGAGGGGAAGAAGCTGTCTGTCCCTAAAATGTTGAGTTCGTGTCTTCAGCCTATAATGATCTGTCCATGTGTGTGTCTGACTGTGAAATCCTTACCAAAGTACTTGCAATACAGAAACAAAATGCTGAAACTTTGAAGTTCCTCCACCTCATCTCTAGTAACTTCTTTAAATGCAGCAACTCACACCAGTTGATGAAGGGCAGGATTAACGTTGACAAAGGGAAGGATTAATGTTGACAGGGAACAGGGTTAATTTAGATGGAGGGAAGAATTAACATTGATGAAGGGCAGCATTAATGTTGATGGTGCGGGATTAACACTGGTTGAGGGCAGGAGTAACGCTGATGGTGTGGGATTAACGCTGATTGAGGACAGGATTAATGCTGACAGAGGGCAGGATTAACGCTGATGGTGTGGGATTAACGCTGATTGAGGACAGGATTAATGCTGACAGAGGGCAGGATTAACGCTGATGTTGCAGGATTAACGCTGACATTGCGGGCAGGATTAACGCTGATGGTGCGGGATTAACGCTGATTGAGGACAGGATTAATGCTGACAGAGGGCAGGATTAACGCTGATGGTGCGGGATTAACGCTGATTGAGGGCAGGATTAACACTGATGGTGTGGGATTAATGCTGACGGTGCAGGATTAACGCTGATGGTGCGGGATTAACGCTGATTGAGGACAGGATTAATGCTGACAGAGGGCAGGATTAACGCTGATGTTGCAGGATTAACGCTGATGGTGCGGGATTAACGCTGATTGAGGGCAGGATTAACACTGATGGTGTGGGATTAATGCTGACGGTGCAGGATTAACGCTGATGGTGTGGGATTAATGCTGACGGTGCAGGATTAACGCTGATGAGGGTGCGATTGATGCCAACGAGGGTGGGATTGGTGCCAACGAGGGTGGGATTGATGCCGACGAGGATGGGATTGATGCCGACGGAGGGGTGGAGTTACGCTGATGAGGGTGCGATTGATGCAACGGAGGGGTGGAGTTACACCGACGAGGGTGCGATTGATGCCGACGAAGGGTGGAATTACGCCAACGAGGGTGGGATTGGTGCCGACGAGGGTGGGATTGATGCCGACGAGGGTGGGATTACACCGACAAGGGTGCGATTGATGCGACGAAGGGGTGGAGTTACGCCGATGAGGGTGCGATTGACGCCAACGAGGGTGGGATTGATGCCGACGGAGGGGTGGAATTACGCCGACGAGGGTGCGATTGATGCCGACGGAGGGGTGGAATTACGCCGATGAGGGTGGGATTGATGCCGACGAGGGTGGGATTACGCCGACGAGGGTGCGATTGATGTCGACGGAGGGGTGGAGTTACGCCAACGAGGGTGGGATTGATGTCGACGGAGGGGTGGGGTTACGCCAACGAGGGTGCGATTGATGCCAACAAGGGTGTGACTGATGCCGATGAGGGTGGGATTGACGCTGACGGAGGGTGGAGTAACGCCGACGAGGTCAGGATTAACTTTGACAGAAAGGTGGGGTCACGCTGGCAGAGGGCAGGATTAACATTGAGGTTTACTTGGGGAATTAGACGCAACAGAGAAAGATCCTCCTCTTTCAGGGGGTTGTAATCGGATAACTGCCAGTATCACAACAGGCAGGATATCTGGCTAGCCACCCATTTCAATTGTTCTTCCCAACATGTTGGTCCATGGAGTCCTCTACTGCCATGATGAGGCCACACTCAAGCTGGAGGTGCAGAAACTCATATTCCATCTGGGTAGCCTCCAACTTGACAGCATGGATGTCAATTTCTTTAGCTTCTGTAATTTCACCCTGCTCCCCCTTCACTCCTTTTCCATTCCCCATTCTGGTTCCCTCTCACCCCTTCTCCTCACCTGCCCATCATCTCCCTTTGGATTTCCTCCTCCTTCCCTTTCTCCCTGTGTCCGTTGTCTTTTCTTATCAAGTTCGTTCTTCAGACCTTTACCTCTTCCACCTAATCCCACTTAGCTTCTCTCGTCATCACTTCTTTCCCCTTCCCTCACCTATCACCTGCCAATTTGTACCCCTCATCACCCCACCTTTTTATTTTGGCTCCTGCCCCCTGCCTGATGAAGAGTCCTGGGCTGAAATGCCGACTGCTTTTTGCTTTCTTGTGTTTGTGAAATATATCTTTGTATTTGTTCCTCAATTCAGATGCCTATGTTTGCCTGTCCCAGACTCACGCCACGTTACTACATTGTAACACCATAGTCATTTCTTCTGTGGCCTCTTGTTGGTATCACCATCCTGTTCCCTTTACTTCCTAACCCTCTGTTGGATTAGTGTGTAGACCTGTTATTTTTCTTGTAGTTTAACTTTCCTTGTTTGCTTGCATTTTTATATAATCACCTATGTAAATGTAACAGTGAAGCAATTATGGTACTGTTGCTTCTGTATTGTTCTAGAAGCTTCTTAGTTTTCAGTAGCAGATGTCACGCCGTTGAATCTGGCTACTTTATAGTTCAATTGTTATCTGTCGTCTGAGTATGAGACAACCACGACTACCTTTTCCCTTTGTTTTTCTTTTTACATTATTCAACTCTTGTAAACCGATTGTAAGCAACAAGTTTTTTGCCTCATTCTTAACTTCCAAAGGACCTTTGGATCACGATAGCATTAGGATCCAACAACATCTTACCAGTTGGACATGTCTCCCTAACTAACGCAAAGCCCTTGTCATATCCACTTAACTTCTCCAGTTTCTCCAGTCTGTCTCCCTGTATCTGAATTCCCTTGACCCTGCACTAAGCAGCGAGATCTCCTCCACTCCATCCATTTAACCTACAGGTTACGGAATGCTGTAGGTGAGAGGAAAGATTCTTGTGGTGTCAATGGGACTAGTTGGATATGCAGATTGTTACAGATGTCTAACAATTTGTCTCCTTCACACAGGTACATTTCTTCAACAGCTTTTTTTATGACAAGCTGAGAACAAAGGGATATGATGGCGTGAAAAGATGGACCAAAAATGTAAGATTTCATTGCACCCCTCCCCCCAAAGCCCTATTCTCCCCTGAGAGTGGCGCCACGTACAGCACAAGCTACTCCCAAGATAGTTCTTGCCCCAGCTCTTTCTTCCAGGCCAGGTCTATCTCGGGTAGAGTTAACTTTACCCATAATTTCCATGATCTGAACACTTGTGGCCAAAATTCCTGCAGAAACTGGGTAGAGTCTATTGGAACTACTCTAAATTCTAAAGATGCTCCCATTTCACCTGTGTGAAGCCACCTTCATGTTTCATTGGGCAGTTTTTTATTTTCCCTCTCAACATTCTTCTGACTTAACCCCGTAATGTTTGATGCCTTAACTAATCAAGGATCAACTTTATTCATTGTGTACATTTACATCTATTAGGAATTTGCTGTGGTGTATTGGCACTACATACAGCAAAAAGTATTAACATTCATCAGTTGTAAAGAATAAAGAATTATATAAAATATAAAGTTTGAGTGGAATAAAATGTGATGTGTATGAATACCAGCCTGTATTTACAATGTAAATAGCATTATAAACAGTGGTTTAAAGTGTTCATACTGCAGTAATAGTTAGCAGAGGTGGTGGTGGGGGGGGGGGGCTAACTAGAATGATTGATCCGATTAAACTGCCTGGGAAAAGAAACTTTTAAGATGGTGTGATGTTTTTCTTTCATTAGCCTTGGACTACTTTCCAGAAGGGAGCTTTTGGAAGAGGCATTTTGCAGGGTGGGTAATGTCTGCAAAGGTTCCGCTTACACCTATCCGTGTAAGCGGAACAAGTGCTACACATGCCCTTACACTTCCTCCCTTACCACCATTCAGGGCCCCAAACAGTCCTTCCAGGTGAGGCGACACTTCACCTGTGAGTTGGCTGGGGTGATATACTGCATCCGGTGCTCCCGATGTGGCCTTTTATATATTGGCGAGACCCAACGCAGACTGGGAGACCGCTTTGCTGAACACCTACGCTCTGTCCGCCAGAGAAAGCAGGATCCCCCAGTGGCCACACATTTTAATTCCACATCCCATTCCCATTCTGACATGTCTATCCACGGCCTCCTCTACTGTAACGATGAAGCCACACTCAGGTTGGAGGAACAACACCTTATATTCCGTCTGGGTAGCCTCCAACCTGATGGCATGAACATCGACTTCCCTAACTTCCGCTAATGCCCCACCTCCCCCTCGTACCCCATCTGTTACTTATTTTTATACACACATTCTTTCTCTCACTCTCCTTTTTCTCCCTCTGTCCCTCTGAATATACCCCTTGCCCATCCTCTGGATCCCCCCCCACCTCCCGTCTTTCTTCCCGGACCTCCTGTCCCATGATCCTCTCGTATCCCTTTTGCCAATCACCTGTCCAGCTCTTGGCTCTATCCCTCCCCCTCCTGTCTTCTCCTATCATTTTGTATCTCCTCCTCCCCCTCCAACTTTCAAATCTCTTACTCACTCTTCCTTCAGTTAGTCCTGACGAAGGATCTCGGCCTGAAACGTCGACTGCACCTCTTCCTAGAGATGGCCTGCTGCATTCACCAGCAACTTTGATGTATGTTGCTTGAATTTCCAGCATCTGCAGAATTCCTGTTGTAAAGGTTTCTCCTTCTGCTTCTTTGATGCGTACACAGACAGGTCCTGCAATGATGGTGGACTCAAGCCTTTTCTGCTGAACCGACAGTTCACTACAGTTGACATATAGAAACATAGAAACATAGAAAATAGGTGCAGGAGTAGGCCATTCGGCCCTTCGAGCCTGCATCGCCATTTATTATGATCATGGCTGATCATCCAACTCAGAACCCCGCCCCAGCCTTCCCTCCATACCCCCTGACCCCCGTAGCCACAAGGGCCATATCTAACTCCCTCTTAAATATAGCCAATGAACTGGCCTCAACTGTTTCCTGTGGCAGAGAATTCCACAGATTCACCACTCTCTGTGTGAAGAAGTTTTTCCTAATCTCGGTCCTAAAAGGCTTCCCCTCTATCCTCAAACTGTGGCCCCTCGTTCTGGACTTTCCCAACATCGGGAACAATCTTCCTGGATCTAGCCTGTCCAATCCCTTTAGGATCTTATACGTTTCAATCAGATCCCTCCTCAATCTTCTAAATTCCAACGAGCACAAGCTCAGTTCATCCAGTCTTTCTTCATATGAAAGTCCTGCCATCCCAGGAATCAATCTGGTGAACCTTCTTTGTACTCCCTCTATGTCAAGGATGTCTTTCCTCAGATTAGGGGACCAAAACTGCACACAATACTCCAGGTGTGGTCTCACCAAGGCCTTGTACAACTGCAGTAGTACCTCCCTGCTCCTGTACTTGAATCCTCTCGCTATAAATGCCAGCATACCATTCGCCTTTTTCACCGCCTGCTGTACCTACATGCCCACTTTCAATGACTGGTGTATAATGACACCCAGGTCTCGTTGCACCTCCCCTTTTCCTAATCGGCCACCATTCAGATAATAATCTGTTTTCCTATTTTTGCCACCAAAGTAGATAACTTCACATATACTGAGAGGATGCTGCACCAAATGAGACAGTGTGCAGCTCTTGACTTGAAAGGGGGAGTTTCATGGACTTTGACTAATGCCACATCCACCCAATGACAGACCCGGTCATGAACCGTAAAGTTATGTTTTGCTTTCCACATTCATCCCACAGGTTGACATCTTTAACAAGGATCTTCTCTTGATCCCTATTCACCTGGAGGTTCACTGGTCCCTGGTCTCTGTTGATGTGCGGCAAAAGACAATAACGTACTTCGACTCCCAGCGCACCCTGAACAGGAGGTGCCCCAAGGTACAGCAGAGGGAGTTGGTTTCCGGCATTGATTTTGAGGATTATGGTAGTGGAACCCAGACTGTGTGAGATACAAAAGATCTGTTATTTCACACTTTCTACATGGCAAAAACAGAAGCCATGTGATCTTACACCACAACAGATCCATATCCAGCAGTGTTGTATTCTGGCATGACAAATGTAAGCAGGCTTTATCCACTGAGGTTGGGTGACACTAGAGCTTGTGGTCAGGGTGAAAGGTGAAATATTTAAGGGGAACCTGAGGGAGAACTTCTTCACTCAGAGGGTGATGCTGGTGTGGAATGAGTTGCCAGAGGAAGTGGTGGATATGGGTTCAAATGCAACATTTAAGAGAAGCTTGGATAAGTACATGGTTGGGAGGGGTATGGATGGTTATGGTTCAGTTGCAGGTCGATGACGTTAGACAGAATAACAATTTGGTACAGCCTTTTTCTGTGCCTTAGTGCTCTATGACAGACTCATGCAGAAGGAACTGTTTCCAAGTGTCATACAGCAACCAACCGTAGTATTGTACACCTTATCTAATAGTTGAGGTGCATTTATCACAGTAGATAATAAAACATAGGAGCAGAATTAGGCTATTCAGCCCATTGACTCTGCTCCACCATTCTATCATGACTGATTTATTATCCTTCTCAACCTCTTCTCCCCGTAACCTTAATGCCTAGACTAATCAAGAACCCATCAACCTCCACAGCTGTCTGCAGCAATGGATTCCACAGATCCACCACCCTCTGGCTAAAGAAATTCTTCCTCATCTCTGTACTGTAAAGTTGTGATCACCTTTATTCACCTATAGTACCGTAGCAATTAGCATAACATTTTGCAGCACCAGTGACCCACCCCTGTCTGTAAGGAGTTTTTACGTTCTCCCTGTGACCACGTGGTGCTCCATTTACCACCCATGTTCCAAAGGCATATGCGTTTGGGTTAGTGAGTTGTGGGCATACTATGAAACAACTCAGGTTGGAAGGACTGTGGAAGTAGCCAGGCTGCCTATGTACAGAGTGGGCTTCTGTCCATGGGCTGGGTGGTGTTCAAAGATGTATTAACTGAACCCTGTAGCCTGAAATCTCATCTCCCTTCCAGCACATCGGAAAGTACCTTCAGGCAGAAGCTGCCAAGAAGAACAGACGTGACTTCTACGATGACTGGAAAGGATATTTCAAAATGGTGGGTAGCCTGCAAAATCAGTCATGTAGTTCGAAAATAGCTAACCTGTTGGAAAAGTTAAGCATGTTATTTGACCGTAAAAGCTTCTGATTATTTATAAATTGAGTGCATCCCATTTTTTAACCATGGTATTGTATCAAGCTTAGGTTCAGAACCAGGATCAGGTTTATTATCGCTGACATACAGTATATTGTGAAATGTGTTATTTTGTGGCAGTAGAACAGACCAATGCATAAAAATTACTGTAAGTTGCAATAAATCCACAAATAAATATTGCAAAAGATGAATAACAAGATAGTATTCATGGACTGTGCAGAAATCTGAAGGTGGAGGGAAGAAGTTGTTCTGATGAGTGTGGGTCTTCAGATTCCTGTACCTCCTGCTTGATGATGGTGGTAGTGAGAGGCAGAATGTCTGGGATGGTGAGGGTCCTTAGTATTGGATGCTGCCTTCTTAAGACACTGCCTTCTAAAGATGTCCTTGATGATGGGTGAGGCACCACCTTTTCAAGATGTCGTCGATGATGGCTAGTGTCCATGTTGGAGCTGTCTGAGTCTACAACCCTTTGCAGCCTCTTCCCCTGCCCATTACACAGACCTGGTGTGGGACAGATCGGCGTGCTAGGGGTCAGGTTAGGGTTTAGGGACACAGACATGGAGGATTTAGAGGTCAGGTCAGAAACAAAGTAGGAGTACACTTTGGGTCAAAGGCCAATGATCCCTGTGGACAAAGACCAGCTAGGATGATGGCTAGTGACCCCCCCAGTACAGTGAGTACCCCCCATGTTGGTGGGTCCTGGTATCAGAGGTCCAAGGCCCAGTGACCTTTAAGGACCTTTAAAGTCTGGAGTTCCCATCGTTAGGTTGGTACCAAAGTTGGAAATCGAGGCCCAATGGAGAAGCTCTGGATCTGCGAGTCTGTAAGACCATAGGGGAAGTTGGAGCTCTGATAACTGTGAGTCCGCTGGGGATGTTAGAGGCCTGAGTAAAGCAGCCCCAAGCTAAAGACCCTAATAATGTGCCAATTGCTAAAAATGTTTTTCTCTTTGGTGGGTGGGGATTCCTCCTAGATTGCATTCATTCAGTGTAAGGAGTGTAGCATCGATGGCTGACAGTCTATGGGGGTGTAACATGAAGAGCATTACCATCTGTACAGGATCAGAAGAAGCTGCAGAGGGTTGTAAACTCAGCCAGATCCATCATAGGCACGAGTCTCCCCACCATCCAGGACATCTTCAAAAGGTGATGCCTCAAGAAGGCAGCATCCATCATGAAGGACTTCCCACCACCCAGGACATGTCCTCCTCTCATTACTACCAACCAGGAGGGAGTGCTTGAAGACACACACTCAATATTTTAGGAACAACTTCTTCCTCTCTATCATCAGATTTCTCAAAGGTCCATGAACACTATCTCACTGTTTTTCTCTCACTTTGCATTATTTATTTATTTATTATATATTATTATTATAATTTTTGTGTATTGCAGAACAACAAATTTCATAACACGTCAGTGATATTATACCTGGCTCTGCTCGTATTTGCCCTATTGGCTTCCTTTGTTATTTACCAGCCTCTGTATGACTGTCAAAGTGGATTTCTGAGTTACCAGTGGGCTTGTTGGTCCACACACCTCTTCTGTCTATCCTTGAGGCTGCTCCACCCTTTCATTGACAGAAAGGAAAGCTTGATAATCCAGCTGCTCAGCATCACCACTCTGTCCTGTGTGAAGTTCAATGCTTCCATTTAATAGCAGGGAATATATTCAATACATAACCTTAAATGCTTACTCTCTACAGACATATCAAACTCACCTTTGAACCCCTGCGCACACACACCTCAGTGAGTTCTGCGCCTACCATGAAGCTGAGCTCTTCTTCCGCCACCTCTGACTCTGAGCCCATTTCTTTGGCAAGGATTCTCCATCCCGCACCAATGACACTTTCTCCCGTCTTCAACCCGCCTCCTTTTCTTGGACAACCCGCTCTGCTCTTCAGCCTGTTCTGGACCTTTTCATTGCCAATTGCCACCAGGATATCAACCACCTCCACTTCATTACTCCTCTCTCTAATTCCAACTTCACTCCTTCCGAATGCACTGCTCTCCACCCTCTCCTCACCTCAGCATCAAACCCGTAGATAAGGGGTGTGCTGTCTGGCGTACTGACCTCTTCCTTGCCGAGGCCCACTGACAACTCTCAGACACCTCAACCAGGATCCCACTAAGGAGCACCAGGCCATTGTCTCCCACACCATCACAGACCTTATTAGCTCTGGAAGATCTCCCATCCACTGCCACCAACCTCAGAGTTCCCTCACCCACATCTCTCATTTCTACCTCCTACCTAAGAATATATGAATTCGTATACCTCAACTCAGTTTTATCCCCCTAGATCAGTCCCTTCCTACCTACGTCCATGCACCTCACACACTCTTGATCTTTTCAAGGATTTCAACTTCCCTGACCCCCATTATCTCATTTTTACTATAGATGTCCATTGCCTATACACCTCCATCCCCCACCAGGAAGGCTTCAAAGCTCTCCATTTCTCTCAGGATACCAGAACTAACCAGTTCCCCTCCACCACCACTCTCCTCCGTCTAGCGAAACTTATCCTCACTCTAAATAATTTCTCCTTTGCCTCCTCGTACTTACTTCAAACAAAAGGTGTAATCATGGGCACTCGCATGAGTCCCAGCTATGCCTGCCTGTTTGTCAGCTACGTGGAACAGTCCATGTTCCAAGCCTACACTGGTGACCGTCCCCAACTTTTCCTACGCTACATTGACGACTGCATTGGTGCTGCTTCTTGCACGCATGCAGAGCTCATCGATTTCATCAACTTTGCCTCCAACTTCCACCCAAATTCACCTGGTCCATTTCTGAAACTTCAATTCCTGTTCTCGATCTCTCTGCATCTATCTCTGGAGATGTTTATTATAAACCCACTGACTCTCACAGCTACCTGGACAAGGGTTCCTCTTGTCCTCACCTACCACCCCACCAGCCTCTGCATCCAACACATAATTTTCCATAATTTCAGCCATTTCCAACGGGTTCCCGCCACCAAGCACATCGTTCACTCTCCCCTGCACTTTCTAATTTCCGCAGGGATTGCTCCCTACATGACTCCCTTGTCCATTCATCCCCCCCCCCCCCCACTGATCCTTAATTGGAACTTATCATTGCAAGTGCCCCACCTGCCCCTACACCTCCTCCCTCGCTACCATTCAGGGCCCCAAATAGTCCTTCCAGGTGAGGTGACTCTTCACCTGTGAGACTTTTGGGGTCATGTACTGAGTCCAGTGCTCCCGGTGTGGCCTCCTGTATATCGATGAGACCCTACATAGATTGGGAGACTGCTTCACTGACCACCTACGCTCCACCCGCCAGAAAAACTGTGATCTCCCGGTGGCCACCCATTTTAATTCCACTTCCTCTTCCCAATCTGACATGCCATTCCATGGCCTCCTCTACTGGCACGATGAGGCCACGCTCAGGTTGGAGGAGCAACACCTTATATTCAGTCTGGATAGCCTCAAGCCTGATGGCATTTTTTTCACCATGGCCTTCTGCCCTCTCCTGTCAGATTCCCTCTTCTCCAGCCCTGTATCTCTTTCACCAATCAACTTCCCAGCTCTTTGCTTCACCCTCCCCCATCCCGGTTTCACTTTTACCTTGTGTTTCTTCCTCCCATTCCCCCCACCTCTTAATTCTGATCCCTCATCTTTTTTTTCTCCTGTCCTGATGAAGGGTCTCGGCTGGAAACGTTGACTGTACTCTTTTCCATAGATGCTGCCTGGCCTGCTGAGTTCCTCCAGCATTTTATGTGTGTTGCTTGGATTTCCAGCATCTGCAGATTTCCTCTTGTTTGTTCATCCCAACAGTTGGACATGCCACAGGCTCTCTCTCTCTCTCTCTCACTAAGAACTTGTGCCACAGCTAGAGGGGAGACAGACAGCTCGCTGCTTTAGACAATAGACAATAGGTGCAGGAGTAGGCCATTCGGCCCTTCGAGCCAGCACCGCCATTCACTGTGATCATGGCTGATCATCCACAATCAGTATCCAGTTCCTGCCTTATCCCCATAACCTTTGATTCCGCTATCTTTGAGAGCTCTATCCATCTCTTTCTTGAAAGCATCCAGTGACTTGGCCTCCACAGCCTTCTGGGGCAGAGCATTCCATATATCCACCACTCTCTGGGTGAAAAAGTTTTCCCTCAACTCCATTCTAAATGGCCTACCCCTTATTCTTAAACTGTGGCCTCTGGTTCTGGACTCACCCATCAGCGGGATCATGTTTCCTGCCTCCAGCATGTCCAATCCCTTAATAATCTTATATATTTCAATAAGATCCCCTCTCAGCCTTCTAAATTCCAGAGTATACAAGCCCAGTCGCTCCAATCTTTCGACATATGACAGTCCCGCCATCCTGGAAATTAACCTTGTGAACCTACGCTGCACTCCCTCAATAGCAAGAATGTCTTTCCTCAAATTTGAGACCAAAACCGCACACAGTACTCCAGGTGTGGTCTCACCAGGGCCCTGTACAGCTGCAGAAGGATCTCCTTGCTCTTATACTCAATTCCCCTTGTTATGAAGGCCAGCATGCCATTAGCTTTCTTCACAGCCTGCTGTACTTGCATGCTTGCTTTCAGTGACTGATGTACAAGAACACCTAGATCTCATTGTACTTCCCCTTTTCCTAACTTGACTCCATTTAGATAATAATCTGCCTTCCTGTTCTTACCACCTCACATTTATCCACATTAAAGTGTATCTGCCATGCATCTGCCCACTCACCCAGCCTGTCCAAGTCACCCTGCATTCTCATAACATCCTCCTCACATTTCACACTGCCACCCAGCTTTGTGTCCTCGGCAAATTTGCTAATGTTACTTTTAATTCCCTCATCTAAATTATTGATATATATTGTAAACAGCTGTGGTCCCAGCACTGAACCCTGCAGTACCCCACTGGTCACCGGCTGCCATTCCGAAAGGGACCCATTAATCACTACTCTTTGTTTTCTGTCAGCCAGCCAATTTTCAATCCATGTCGGTACTCTGCCCCCAATACCATGTGCCTTAATTTTGCCCACTAATCTCCTATGTGGGACTTTATCAAAGGCTCTCTGAAAGTCCAGGTACACTACATCCACTGGCTCTCCCTTGTCCATTTTCATAGTTACATCCTCAAAAATTTCCAGAAGATTAGTCAAGCACTATTTCCCCTTCATAAATCAGTGCTAACTCGGACCGATCCTGTTACCGCTATCCAGATGTGTCGTAATTTCATCTTTTATAATTGACTCCAGCATCTTTCCCACTACCGATGTCAGGCTAACCGGTCTATAATTCCCTGTTTTCTCTCTTCCTCCCTTCTTGAAGAGAGGGACAACATTAGCCACTTTCCAATCCACAGGAACTGATCCTGAATCTGTAGAACATTGGAAATTGATTACCAATGCGTCCACGATTTCTAAGGCCACCTCCTTAAGTACCCTTGGATGCAGACCATCAGTCCTGGGGACTTATCAGCCTTCAAACCCAACAGCCTATCCAACACCATTTCCTGCCTAATATAAATTTCCTTCAATTCATCCATTACCCTCGGTCCTTTGGCCACTATTACATATGGGAGATTGTTTCCGTGTTCCCCATAATAAGTTCACCCGTTTCTGTCTTCAAGGGCCCAATTTTGATCTTAACTATTTTTTTCCTTTTCACATACCTAAAGAAGCTTTTACTATCCTCCTTTATATTCTTGGCTAGTTTACCTTCGTACCTCATTTTTTCTCCGCGTATTGCCTTTTTAGTTACCTTCTGTTGCTCTTTAAAAGTTTCCCAATCCTCCGGCTTCCCACTCATCTTTGCTATGTTATACTTCTTCTCTTTTATTTTTATACTGTCCATTACTTCCCTTGTCAGCCACAGCCTCCCCTTACTCCCCTTAGGATCTTTCTTCCTCTTTGGAATGAACTGATACTGCACCTTCCACATTATTCCCAGAAACACTTGCCATTGCTGTTCCACTGTCATCCCTGCTAGCGTATTGTTCCATTGAACTTTGGCTAGCTCCTCCCTCATAGCACCATAGTTCCCTTTGTTCACCTGTAATACTGACACTTCCGAGTTTCCCTTCTCCCTCTCAAATTGTAGATTAAAACTTATCATATTATGGTCACTACCTCCTAATGGCTCCTTTACCTCGAGGTCCCTGATTGAATCGGGTTCATTGCACAACACTGAATCTAGAATTGCGTTCTCTCTGGTAGGCTCCAGTACAAGCTGTTCTAAGAATCCATCTCGGAGGGACTCCACAAACTCCCTTTCTTGAGGTCCAGTACCAACCTGATTCCTCCAGTCTACCTGCATGTTGAAATTCCCCATAACAACTGTAGCATTACCTTTGCGACATGCCAATTTTAACTCTTGATTCAAATTACACCCTACATCCAGACTACTGTTTGGGGGCCTGTAGATAACTCCCATTAGGATCTTTCTATCCTTCGAATTTCTCAGTTCTATCCATACTGGCTCTACCTCTCCTGATTCTGTGTCCCCCCTCGCAAGGGACTGAATATCATTCCTCACCTACAGAGCCACCCCACCCCCTCTGCCCATCAGTCTGCCCTTTTGATAGGACGTATACCCTTGAATATTCATTTCCCAGGCCCTGTCCACTTGGGCTACGTCCATACTACACCGGATAATTTTGAAAACGCCGGTTTCGAGTAAAAACGACAGGCGTCCACACTAAGCGTTTTTCAAAATATCTCCGTCCACATTAGGCGGATATTTGGGCGAATCTCCTCCTACTGGGCATGCGCAGGACACACAGAAAACAAGCAAAGAGGAAACGATATACTTGGTGCGCGTTTGTCCAGTTACAGAGTAGAAAAACTTTAAAGGAATTGCTCTTGGCTCTCGCGCAGGAGGACTTAAAACTTAAAAAAAAACAAATACTGGAGCGTATGGAGGCAACCGACAGGGAGTTCACGGACAGTATGACCGGGCTGACAACGAACATTGAAAATCTGACTAACTCTGTTGCATTAATAAAGCACCTTGTTAAATGTATAAAATGTCTGCATCAGCGTTATCTTGTATTTCCATACAATGTTACATTAGGCTGTTACACATCTATTGTCATTGAAGTACTTGCATAAATAGGTAAACCACCTTCATACGAGCAAGGACAGAAAACAGGGCGAAGTGAGTATACTTATTCACTTCTTCACTTCATTGTTAAAACAACGAACATCTGTTCCGGCACGTCATGACAGCATTTTTAAATAGTCAAAAAAGCTCACCTTACAATTTAACTCTCACGCCGTTCACACCGACTGCGCGTTATAACAGCAGTACGGCAGTGCTTGCGCAGTACCAAGCAGAAGCAGAAAAAAGGATTGTTGTTGTGTTGTCATGACAAAGTTTTTAAATCTCTCCGGTTATCCCATACACACTACGCCGGATATTAAGCGTTTTCAGATTTATTCACTCTGGAGAGTGTTTTCGAAAATCTCCGTTTTTGGGGGCTGAAAACGCCGGCTCAGTGTGGACGGGAGGGCAAAACGAAGAGAAAAAGCTTCGTTTTCAAAATTATCCGGCGTAGTGTGGACGTACCCTTGAAGCCATGTCTCTTTTATTCCCACAACATCATACTTACCAATTTCCAGCTGTGCCTCAAGCTCATCCACTTTATTTCTTATACTCCGTGCATTCGTATATAATAATTTTAATTCATTACTCCCCTCACCTCCCATATCAATTCCTATTTCACTTGGCCATACTGTACGATCCCTTCTTGAGCTTTCTGCTCTGCTGAATCTGCTGTCTTTCTTAACTTTTCTTATTCTCACTTTCCCTTTATCTCCATCCTTATGTTTCCAGTTCGTCCCCTCCCCCCCACTACCTAGTTTAAACACACCCGTGTTGCAGAGGCAAACCTGCCTGCCAGGATGCTGGTGCCCCGCTTATTAAGGTGCAACCCGTCCCTTTTGTACAATTCATACTTACCCCGAAACATACCCCAATGGTCCAAAAATGTAAATCCTTGCTTCCTGCACCAGTTCCTCAGCCACACATTCAGATCCATTATCTTCCTGTACTTGCCCATTCCACCACGAGGAACTGGAAGCAAACTGGAGATAACCACCCTGGAAGTCCGGCGTTTTAGCCTTCTTCCGAGTTCTGTGAAGTCACGCTGTAGAATGTCTTTCCTCTTCTTCCCCACATCATTTGTGCCGACATGCACCACCACTTCCAGATGTTCACCTTCACTCGAGGATTCCCTGCAATGGGTCCGTGACGTCCTGGATCCCGGCACCAGGGAGGCAACATACCATCCTTAAATCTTGCCTGTTGCTGCAGAAACCCCTTTCTGTACCTCTCACTATAGAGTCCCCTACTACCACGGCTGTGCCTGACGTCTGTCTCCTCGGCTTTGCTTCAGCGCCAATTGTTGACTCGCAGACCTGACCGCCTCTCAGGTTGGCATCATCTTCTGTCCCGACAGCTTCCAAGAGGGTGAACCTGTTTACGAGAAGCACATCCCCCGGGGTCTCCTGTACTTCAAGCATCCTTTCCTTGCTCATCGTCACCCCCTTTCTCTCTTCCAGTATCCTCGGTGTAACAACCTCACTGTAGGTCCTGTCCAGAAAACTCTCATTTCCCCAGATGAACCTAAGGTCATCCATTTGCCTCTCCAGTGCTGCAACACGATCCTTCAGAAGCTGAATCTGGACACATTTTCCACAGGTGTAGGAGCCAGAGGCACTATCAGTGTCCCTGACCTCCCACATCATGCACACAGCACACTGAATCAACCTAGCGGTCATCTCTTCACCAGTTCTCACCCTCTCCAACTGTGGTGTACTCTCCTCTCTCTGCCTCCTGGCGGAAGACTCTCGAGCCAGAGACTTGCACTTTTCTCACAAGGCACTTCCCTCGACAAGGCCGCTCCCTTAGAACAAACCTTGTTTATTTTAGCTGATAATTTGAGTAATTAACTTCACCTGCCACGCCTCTTCCGACCTGGAAGGTCTGTTTTCCTCGCTGCTCACGACCGGCTTTTTGAATCAGTTGCTCCTTCTCAGCCAATCCCCGCATTACTCCTTCACCTGCCACGCCTCCTCCAACCTGGAAGGTCTGTTTTTGACGTGACAGTCTGCAGCATCACTTTGTTTTGAGTTCCTCCAACTCGAGAATCAGCATCAAACTCTCTGCTACCATGGGGGTCACTCAAGTGCAGAAGCCTCCGACAGCCATACTTGCTGTTCCGATGTTCTAATGTCCCGCGAAACTTCAGTTGGTGACACTGGCAAGGATCGGGTCATCCATGGGCAGCACCCCAAAGGCATGAGCAGCCTGGAAGATGTACGTCTTCGGGTGCGGCCCTATGGACAACCTGATTTGTTGCCAGTGTCACTGAATGAAGTGAGTGAGATCAGACTGTTTAACTCCAAATACTCTAAGCGTCTGGAGACTGGAGCGGACTCTGTTCTATAAGATGAGAAACAGAGCTGCTGATCTGTGCTCCACAATCTGGAGCATCGTAATCTAGACTAAGATGATGCCATTTTGATTGTGAATTAATTTTATTAATCCATTATGTTTCCATACGTAAGCAGTTGGAATATTAATAAGTAATTAATAAATATTGAAAGAGAAAGCAATTTTATCCTATTTAAGAGTGAAATATCCCTGGTGCATCCCAGGGTTATCTTCCGATTTGACACAACAGCCATAGAACTAACATTAGCCTTTTGTGTTTGCAGAATGTCGCGAGGCAAAACAACGACAGTGATTGTGGGGCCTTTGTGCTACAGGTACCTGTCAGACTTGGGTATTGAACTGTCAGTTGCTCCTTTCAGGTGACAGTGTGGGGAAAGTGTTCCTAATTCCTACTCAGTGTAGAGAATTCCCTCCTCAATACACTCCCCAATGGCCCAGCTTGAATTTTGTTATGCTCCCTTTGTTCTGACCTTTATATTTGTATCACCGCCTTCTCTGTTCTCCATCATTACTCTACCTCATTGAAACTTTTATGTCATTTCAGATACCTTGATCAAACTTCTGCAGCCAGAAGTCTTGCTGCACATTGGCACCAATGATGTAGGTAGGAAAGGGGAGGAGGTCCTGAAGCGAGAATTTAGAGAGCTAGGCGGAAAGCTGTAAAGCAGGACCTCCTGGTTTAGTAATCTCTGGATTGTTGCCAGTGCCACACCCCAGCGGGGGTAAGAATAGGATGATTTGGCCAATGAATGCATGCCCGAGGAATTGGAACTGGGCACAGGGCTTCAGATTTCTGCAGAAGGTATGACCTGCAGAAAAGGCACAAGTTACACCTGAATATCCTTGCAGGCAGGTTTGCTAGAACTGTTGGGGAGGATTTAAAGTAATTTGGCAGGGGGATGGGAACCAGGGTAATATGGCTGAGGATGGAGCAGTTGGTAAGCAAGCAAAGGCAGTTGTGGTGAGAATGTCAGGAAGGACAAGCAGATGATAGGGCCAAGTTGCAGTCAGTGGGATGAGTTCAAGTATAACAGGAGGACAAAATCGATAAAGGTAACCAATACAGGACTGAAGGTGTTATATTTGAATGCACGCAGTATATGGAATAAGGTGGAGGATCTGTAGTGCAGTTAAAGATTAACAGCTATAACTGTGGGCACCACTGAATCATGTCTGAAAGAAGACTATAGTTGAGAGCTTAACATTCATTGATACATATTGTGTCAAAAGCACATGCAGATAGACAAAGGAGGTGGCATGGCTCTGTAGGTAAAAAATGAAATCAAATCCTCAGAATGAGCTGACATAGGATTGGAGGACGTAGAATCCTTGTGGGTAGAGTTAAGAAACTGCAAGGGTAAAAAGGCTGTAATAGGAATTATATGCAAGCCTCTGAACAGTAGCCAGGCTGTGGGTTACAAAATACAAAGGGAGATAGAAAATGCAGGTCAAAAGGACGATGTTAAAATAGTCATGGGGGATTTCAATATGCAAGTAGATTGGGAAAATCAGGTTGGTGCTGATTTTGGATCCCAAGAGAAAGAATTTGTAGAGCAGCTTGTGGTTTGGCCCACTGGAGGATTAGCTGTTCTGGATTGGGTATTGTGTAATGAACTGTATTCGATTACAGAGGTAAAGGAACTCTTAGAAGGCAGTGATCATAATATGATAGATTCACTGTCCGGTTTGAGAGGGAGGAGCTATATTTGGATGTATCAGTGTTACAGTGGAGTAAAGGGAATTACAGCAGCACGAGAGAGAAACTGGTTGATTGGAAGGGGACACCATCAGAGGTGATGGCAGAGCAGCAACGGCTGGAGTTTCGGAAAGCAATTCAGAAGATGCAGGATAGATACAACCCAAAGAAGAAGTAGTATTCTAAAGGGAGTATGACACAACCATGGCTGACAAGGGAAGTGAAAGCCAACATAAAAGGCAGAAGAGAGGGCAGATGATAAATCAAAAATTAGTGGAAAGTTAGGGATTGGGAAGCTTTTAAAAACCAACAGAAGGCAACTAAGAAAACCATAAGGAAGAATAAGATGAAATATGAAGATTAGCTAGCCAATAGTATCAGAGGATACCAAATGTTTTTTCAGACATATAAGGAGGAAAAGAGAGGTGAGAGTAGACTGCTGGAAAATGACACTGGTGGGGTAGTAATGGGGAACAAAGAAATGGTGGACGAACTGAATAAGTATTTTGCATCAGGCTTCACTATGGAACACACTAGCAGTCTTCTGGAAGTTCGAGAGTGTCAGGGCAGAAGTGAGTGCAATTGCTATTGTAAGTTTTCACAAATAAAACGGTGGAGGCATTTATGTTTAGAAAAAACTGTAGCAACTCATTTATTGAACACCACGATACTGATTACAAAGTGCAGTAAATCCCTTTGTGTAATTAACTCATCACATCAGACCAGCCTTTCAAAGTGAACCCCAACTCGATGTTGGTGGTTGTGTATTATGTAAACACAAAATAATCTGCAGATGCTGGGGTCGAAGCAACACTCACAACACACTGGAGGAACTCAGCAGGTCGGGCAGCATCCATGGAAACAATCAGTCAACGTTTCGGGCCGGAACCCTTCGTCAGGACTGTCTCACAGATAAAAGTCTTTTTCTCTCCGTTTCAAAATGTGGAACAGGCCCTCGTAGGGGGGGCCTAATGAGATTTTGGTGTGCATCTTGGCAGACAAAAACAAATGAGGCGGGATCTAGATCAACAGTAACCCAAGATGCTGTACAACTTCATGGGAGGTAGGAATAGGTTCAAAGGAATTGAATTTACTGAAGAGGGTGGAACACTGTTGAGAGGACGACCAAGTGGCTGTGGTGTCAGGATTAAAATCATATGGCACTCATACGGCTGTTCGTATACCTATTCAGCTATGGACGACTGCAGGTCCTCTTTTGGAGCTGTTCTGAACCCCAGCAGGACCCATGGAGGCAATCATGCCAAAACTCATCTGTCAGGGAAGCCCTTAGAGCAGTCTTTAAGGAGCAGTGAAACCGCACTCAGAGGCCATGGTGTATCGTAGCCTAACTCAGGTCTGATATAAATTGAGGATCACATTCAGAGGAAATATCAGATGGGGTGCCAAACTGAGTAACCCAGGATTTGTTGAATGCCCAAGCAACGTCTGCGGCCATCACTGATGCTAGAGGGTCAGCCTCTGGCCTCCTGGTGGTACTGTCCACCATGGTAAGGAGGTGCCTGA